>NC_056436.1:37730307-37840307 GCF_018296145.1 Oncorhynchus tshawytscha | reverse complement strand
GTAGTGCATCTTGTTGTGAACAGCAGACATTCGCTAACTAGCCTGTTCTTTACACTGACTCTGGCACACACACATACATACTCCCACACAAACATACACATAGAGCAGCGGTGGCAGACACTGGCGCAGAGGCGGTCCAATCTCCACCTGCATAAAAACAATCAGCTGCAGTCACAGAGTCAGGTCGCCCTGACCTATACAGCCTGCTCGGCTCAGCTCGCCCCCACCACACACAATCGCGCACACACACATTGGTGGCTCAGCAGCATGGGTAAACAAAGCACTCATGATTGAGTCACACAGCACGGCCAGCACTCAGTCATTATTACAGACTACTACAATGCAGTACATACTACACTACAGTGCATTTAGAAAGTATTCAGACCCCTTTACGTTACATCCTTATTCTAAAATTGATTAAAATGTTTTTATTCCTCATCGATTCACACACAATACCCCATAATGACGAAGCAAAAACTGTTTTTTAATTTTTTTTGCAAATGTATAAAATAAAAAAAAACTTAAATATCACATATACATAAGTATTCAGACCCTTTACTCAGTACCTAGTTTGTGCACCTTTGGCAGCAACTAAAGCCTGGAGTCTTCTTGGGAATGGCGCTACAAGCTTGGCACATTGTCAGGTTGGAAGGGCAGCGTCACTGCATAGCTATTTTCAGGTCTCTCCAGAGATGTTTGATAGGGTTCAAGTCCGGCCTCTGGCTGGGCCACTCAAGGCCATTCAGAGACTTGTCCCGAAGCCATTTTCTTGGCTGTTGGATGGTGAACCTTCTCCCCAGTCTGAGGTCCTGAGCGCTCTGGAGAAGGTTTTCATCAAGAATCTCTCTGTACTGTAAAGGGTGCGTGCTGGTGGCAGGGAAGTCAGGCGCAGGAGTGAACTTGGTATAAACGGAGCAGTTTAATAAGTACTCAGAATTCCGTTAACCAAAATATACTAAATAAAATAAGAGGGTGAAACACCCGTCGCACACCAAAACATAACTTGCACAAACATATAACAAACAATCACCGACAAGGACATGAGGGGAAACAGAGGGTTAAATACACAACATGTAATTGATGGAATTGGAACCAGGTGGGAAGGACAAGACAAAACCAACGGAAAATGAAAAATTGATCAGCGATGGCTAGAAGGTTGGTGACGTCGACCACCGAACACCGCCCGAAAAAGGAGAGGGACAAACTTCGGCGGAAGTCGTGACCTGTACTTTGCTCCGTTGATCTTTCCCTCATCCGGACTAGTCTCCCAATCCCTGCCGCTGAAAAATGTCCCCACAGTATGATGCTGCCATGCTTCACCGTAGGAATGGTGAAGGGTTTCCTGCAGATATGACACGGCATTCAGGCCAAAGAGTTCAATCTTGGTTTCATCAGACCAGAGAATCTTGTTTCTCATGGTCTGAGAGTCCTTTTGGTGCCTCGACACAATCCTGTCTCGGAGCTCTATGGACAATTCCTTCAACCTTTTTGCTCTGACATGCACGGTCAACTGTGGGACCTTATATAGACAGGTGTGTGCCTTTCCAAATCATGTCCAATCAACTGAATTTACCACAGGTGGACTCCAATCAAGTTGTAGAAACATCTCAAGGATGATCAATGGAAACAGGATGCACCTGAGCTCAACTTCGAGTCTAATAGCAAAGGGTCTGAATACCTATGTAAATAAGGTATTTCTGTTTTTTATTTGCAATAATTTCTAACAACCTGTTTTTACTGTCATTATGGGGTATTGTGATGTCCTTTTGGGGTATTATTATGTCATTATGGGGTATTGAGATGTCATTATGGGGTATTGTGATGTCATTATGGGTATTGTGTGCAGATTGCTGTGGAAAAAAATGTTATTTAATCCATTTTAGAATAAGGCTGTAACAAAACAACATTTTCCGAAGGCACTGTATACACACAATAACATTGACTATACACACTAAGCCTGAACAATATACACTCACTATTACAGAGTAGCACACAAACCTTCACTACGTCACATACTCCAGATGAAGGCACAAGACAAAACGTAGGCCGTAGGGTACTATCTCTGAAGGCCAATACTTTTGACATTTGAGTCATTCAGCAGACGCTCTTATCCAGAGCGACTTACAGTTAGTGCATTCATCTTAAGATAGCTAGGTGGGACAACTACACATCACAGTCATAGTAAGTACAAGTTTCCTCAATAAAGAAGTTATAAGAAAATTCAGCGCTAGTAGGAAAAGACAAAAGCAGATTTTTTCCCCCACAAATTTCATGAGGTCTTATTTAAGTTACTCTGAAGAGGGTTTCAGGTGTTTTTGGGAAGATGGGCTCTGCTTTCCTGACGTTATGGGGAAGCTTGTTCCACAATTGGGGTGCCAGGATAGAGAAGGGTTTTGTCTGGGCTGAGCAGGAGCTGACCCCTGTAGGGGTGGGAGGGCTCCCTGCCTGGGGCATTTGACCTCAGAAAGTGACAGCTGATTGGTTTCTTTAGTAAAACACAGGAAGACCGTTTGGGAGAATCTCAATTGGGCAAAAGTCTATCCTCTCCTCGACTCCTCCGTGACCCGGAAACCAATAAGTGTCAGAGTGATCGAGGAGAGTGTCAATTTGTTAGTCAAAGGAAGGAGTCTGCTCCCCTCCTCGATTACCTCACGCGGAAGTGTTTTCAAATCCCCCCCCCCTGAATCAGCTGTTCTTTTCTCAAAGGAGAAAAGCATGCACACATTTAAAAACAACACACTACTTATCCATTTAGCTATAAAATAATGAATTGCACAACCAGCTACATTTGTTTTGATCACTTTACAAGTTCATTTTGGGATTCACACTTGATGGACGCGAGTGGAGGAGAGTCTCATTTCAGACAAATGCTTTTTGTTTTCACGTTTCCTCTCACCTTCGCTTCTCGATTACCGAAGAGAAGACCGAGGACAGAGGGGAGCAAAACGTATTGAGATTCCTCCACAGTTCCCCTATCAGTGAATATCATTAGGTAACACAAACAAGAGAGGGGGGAGGAGGGAGAAAGAGAGAGACTTTATTAGATTTTAGATTGATTAGGATCCCCATTAGCCAATGCCAGCAGCGACAGCTAGTTTTATGGGGGTCCGACACATAACGAAAAAGACATTACAGATAAAATACTTTACAGTTTACATACATTTAAAAACATTAACAGGTAGTGTGTGTGTGTGTGTGTGTGTGTGTGTGTGTGTGTGTGTGTGCACCTATCAGTTCCACATACATGTCATTACATAAACACAACAAATAGGTCACATGGGGGAGAGGCGTTGTGCCATGTTGCTTTATTTGTTTTTTGAAACCAAGTTTTCTGTTCACTCATGGCTCTGTAAAATACTATACTCTAAAATACTATACTCTGTAAAATACTATATTCTGTAAAATACTATATTCTGTAAAATACTATATTCTGTAAAATACTATATTCTGTAAAATACTATACTCTGTAAAATTGTGAATGTTTTTTGTTCTGGACCTGGGGACTGTGAAAAGATCCCTGGTGGCATGTCTGGTGGGGTAAGTGTGTGTGTCAGTGCTGTGTGTACAGTAAGTTGACAGTGCAAACAAATATGAATTTAGCCAAGAGAGACTGGCATGCATAGTATTAATATTAGCCCTCTGATTACAATGAAATGCAAGACGTGCTGTTCTGGTCCAGCTGCAGCTGTCTAAGGCACTGCATCTCAGTGCTAGAGGCGTCACTACAGACCCTGGTTCGATTCCAGACTGTATCACAACCGGCCATGATTGGGAGTCCCATAGGGCGGCGCACAATTGGCTCAGGGTCGTCCTGGTTAGGGTTTGGCCGGGGTAGGCCGTCATTCTAAATAATAATTTGTTCTTAACTGACTTGCCTAGTTAAATAAAGATTAAATAAAAATACATACAAAATTGACTTGGTCTTTCTTTGCAGCACTTGACCGTATGACTGGACAATAATCAAGATAAGATCAAACTAGAGTCTGCAGGACTTGCTTTCTGGAGTGTGGTGTCAAAAAAACAGAGCATCTCTTTATTACGGACAGACCTCTCCCCATGCTTACTAGAAGTCGACCGATTAATCGGAATGGCCGATTAATTAGGGCCAATTTCAAGTTTTCATAACAATCAGAAATCGGTATTTGTGGACGCCGATTTGGCCGATTTTTTTTATAAAAAAAAAGAAGAAGCTTTTTACACCTTTATTTAACAAGGCAAGTCAGTTAAAGAACACATTCTTATTTTCAATGACTGCCTAGGAACGGTGGGTGAACTGCCTTGTTCAGTGGCAGAATGACAGATTTTTACCTTGTCAGCTCGGGGATTAAATCGGGCAACCTTACAGTTAACTAGTCCAACGCTCTAACCACCTGCTCTACATTGCACTCCACGAGGAGCCTGCCCGTTAGCGAACGCAGTAAGAAACCAAGGTAAGTTGCTAGCTAGCATTAAACTTATCTTATAAAAAACAATCAATCAAATCATAATCACTAGTTAACTACACATGGTTGATGATATTACTAGTTTATCTAGCGTGTCCTGCGTTGGATATAATTGATGCGGTGCGCATTCGCGAAAAAGGACTGTCGTTTCTCCAACGTGTACCTAACCATAAACATCAATGCCTTTCTTAAAATCAATACATAAGTATATATTTTTAAACCTGCATATTTAGTTAATATTGCCTGCTAACATGAATTTCTTTTAACTAGGGAAATGGTGTCACTTCTCTTGCAACAGTGTCAGGGTATATGCAGCAGTTTGGGCCGCCTGGCTCGTTGCGAACTGTGTGAAGACTATTTCTTCCTAACAAAGATGGCCAACTTCGCCAAACAGGGGAAGATTTAACAAAAGAGTATTTGCGAAAAAAGCACAATCGTTGCACGACTGTACCTAACCATAAACATCAATGCCTTTCTTAAAATCAATACACAGAAGTACATATTTTTAAACCTGCATATTTAGCTAAAAGAAATCCAGGTTAGCAGGCAATATTAACCAGGTGAAATTGTGTCACTTCTCTTGTGTTCAATGCACACAGAGTCAGGGTATATGCAACAGTCATTACCAGAGTCAGCTGATGTCTAGAACTTAGGCAATGATTTGTACCATGCTCTTTGTTTTAGAGATGTTCAGGACCAGTTTTTGACCACCAATTCCAAAACAGACTACAACTCTTTGTTAAGGGTTTAAGTGACTTCATTAGATGTGGTTGTTAATGAGTACATTGTTGAATGGACACACACATTGTTAAATGCTAGTGGCAGATCATTGGTAAAACTAGAAAAGAATAGAGGGCCTAGAGAGCTGCCCTGCGGTACACCACACTTTACATGTTTGACATTAGAGAAGCTTCCATTAAAGAAAACCCTCTGAGTTCTATTAGAGTGATAACTCTGAATCCACGATATGGCAGAGGTTGATAAGACATAACACACTTTCTCAACAACAGGTTATCGTAAATAATATCAAAGGCTGCACTGAATTATAACATTCCAGCTCCCACAATGTTTTTATTATCAATTTCTTTCAACCAATCATCAGTCATCTGTGTCAGTCCAGTACATGTTGAGTGCCCTTCTCTATAAGCATGCTGAAAATCTGTTAATTTGTTTACAGAGAAATAGCATTGTATTTGGTCGAACACTATTTTTCCTAACAGTTTGCTAAAAGCTGGCAGCAAGTTAATAGGTCTGCTGTTAGAACCAGTAAAGGCCGCTTTACCACTATTGGGTAGCAGAATGACTTTGGCTTCCCTCCAGGCCTGAGGACAAAGACTTTCCTCTAGGCTCAGATTAAAGATATGATAGATAGGATGGTAGCTGACTCTATAGCTTAGTAGCTTTCCATCTAAGTTATCAATGCCAGGTGGTTTGTCATTGTCACGTTGTATAAATGATTGGAGACAGGCGCAGGAATTCGTAATAGGGAGGTTAATACTCCACCCAAAATATACAACCTGCCATGAAAAGGCATGGGGACGAAGCCCAAAACAAACACGTATCGAAAAACACAGAGACGTAACCCAAACAAAAGAGCGAGGTTAAACCTCTAATAAATACACAGGAGGAGACCCATAATAACAAATGCACAATACACAGGACGAGACCCGTAATAACAAATGCACAACAATACACGGGGCGAGACCCGTAATAACAAATGCACAACAATACACGGGGCGAGACCCGTAATAACAAGTGCACAACAATACACGGGGCGAGACCCGTAATAACAAGTGCACAATACACGCAGCATGAAAGCCGAAACCACAAAGCACACGGGTACCAACAAGACCAACGGACATGGGAACAATAACCGACAAGACAATGGTGAACAGAGGGCGCATATATACAATTACTAATCAGGGGAATTGGAACCAGGTGTGCGTAATGAGACAGCTCAGTGGCGCCTAGAGCCCGGTGATGTAGACCTCCGTAACTGGTGCACGGAATGAGTACTGGGGAATCCGTGACAATCTTTATTGATCGATAACAATTTTTCCACCTCTCCCACACTAACTTTACAAAATTCAAACTCACAATGCTTTTCTTTTGCCCAATCTATGCTGACTGTTCATTTTTGGCATTTCCTGCTTAAGTTTGCCCACTTGATGAAGTAATCATTCACATAATTGGCAACATTAAATGCTTTTGTGATGAATAAGCCATTCAATGAACGATGGAGTTGAATTTGTCTTTCTGCCCATATTCATTTAAAGTACTCCAAAGTTTTTTTCATCATTTTTTACATCGTTGATCTTGGTTTAATAATACAGTTTCTTCGTCTTTTTTATTGCGTTTAGTCACATCATTTCTCAATGTTCAGTAAGTCAGCCACTCAGATGTACAGCCAGACTTATTAGCCACTCTTTTTGCCCCATTTCTTTCAACCATACATTTAAAAAAAAATCTTTATCAATCCATGGAGCCTTAAGAAACTGACTGTTAGAACGGTTAACAGGTACATGTTTATCAATAATTAGAAGAAGCAATTTCATAAATTCATCAAATGCAGTGTCTGGATGCGCCTCATTAATCACATCAGACCAACACCTATTTTTAACATCATCCACATAAAAGTCCCAGCAAAATCTGATTTATGATCTCTTGGACACTATTTTAGGCCTGAATTTTGGAACTTTGGCTTTCCTGGATATAGCCACTATACTGGGATCACTGCATCCAATGGGTATGGATACAGCTTTAGAACAAGGTTCTACAGTATTAGTAAAAATGTGATCAATACATGTGAGTGATCTTATTCCTGTAGTGTTTGTAACCACCCGGGTAGGTTGATTAATAACCTGAACCAGATTACAGGCACTGGTTACAGTGAGAAGCTTCCTCTTGAGCGGAAAACCAGTCAATATTCAGGTCCCCAAGAAAGTAAGTAAGCAGTCCATCGTTCATTGAATCAGATGGTGTACGTAAGTGTTTGTATGTGTGCTGCGGGGTTGAAGCTATGAACCCATTCTCTCATCCCTTCCAGACTTTTGGGAGGGAGGGTGGACAGTGAGTCTGTCATAGTGGATGTAAGCAATGTCCCAACGCACTCTGGCAGCTTTCATGGCTGGGATAAGTTCTTTCCTCCTCTGGCACACAGCATCAGGATATTCCTCGTTAAGGGTGACTTCCTCTCAAGTTCTTGACTCTTTCCAGAACAGCTACCATGTCCTTGAACCTCAGGAACTTGACCACTATCGGCCTGAGCCTGTCACCTGGGCCGGTGGTGGGCTTTCAAGTCCTGTGGCCACGCTCCACCTCAATCTTCCTGTGGACCATCTTTAGTTTCTCCAAGATAATTTCCCGTTTGTCGTCAGACTCCGTCTAGGTCTCAGGTGGAGATTCTGCAGTGTTGTTCCACCTTAATTGTCCCTCAAGATAATCAGATTTCTCCGTCATTGTTATCATGGATTCACATACAGAACTGATGTCCTCTCAATGACTTACAGATCACAGTCATCTTGCCATTCTCCTGTTTGAACTGTTTTTCAGGTCCTGGACCTCTCTGGTCAGGTCATCCAATTGTTTTATTAGTTGACTCCACCAGTATTTGGACAACACTTGAAGCTATTTTCTAGAACAAATTTTGTGTCTGTTTAAAAAGATCCTTCACCTGTGATAGAGGTACTCCCGCCGGCTTTGGTTGTTGTCATGGTAGCAATGTAGGTTACGCTGTTACTCCTCGCAGTTCCAGACAGGGAACGTTGCAGGGAAGATAGAACCGTGGGGAGAGAGAAAATAGGGGGGGAAAAGCAAGAAAAATAGTGCGATACTGAAAGAGAAAATGAAGTAGTGCATCTTGTTGTGAACAGCAGACATTCGCTAACTAGCCTGTTCTTTACACTGACTCTGGCACACACACACACACACATACACACATACATACATACTCCCACACAAACATACACATACAGCAGTGGCGGCAGACTCCGGCGCGATGGCGGTCCAATCTCCCCTCCCCATAAAACAATCAGCTATACAGTCACAGAGTCAGGTCGCCCTGACCTAAACAGCCTGCTCAGCTCAGCTCGCCCCCACCACACACACACAAAGGTGGCTCAGCTCAGCAGCGTGCGTAAACACAGCAAGGCCAGCACTCACAGTCAGTCACTATTACAGTCGTGTGAGTGTGACTGAGTGTGAATCTGCTCTCTAAATAGTCAGGCTGTCTGACGGAAAAACACATCACAACACTAGGTCAATCCCACCTAATCCCACTACTCTAAACCCCCTGATCAGTCCATATGTGGCCTACACACACACACACACACACACACACACACACACACACACACACACACAAAACAGACACTCACCATCTCAGCACAGTTCTTTAGCCCCTTATCTGAAAGGCGAGCCGTTTCATTAACAGACCACCAACTGCTAGAGGAATCCACCCTAGCCACCAATGCTAACTGGTAATGCTACTACTGCTAAGGCTAACGCTAGCCTACCTTTCACTCTTACAGCAACGACAGTCAGGGACCAATCCTTACTTCAGATCATCTTCAAGACTGCTGCCTAAATCAGTGTTTCTCAACTATTGTTGTGCCTGGGACTTGCAAGCTATGATATCAATACAAGGACCACTTGTATTGATGTCAATGGAATGTTCCATGCAAGGGCGCAATATTATTATTGCGGGGGGGGCAGTATTATTATTCTCTTTTTTTTATCCAGTCGAATAAACACTACAAACAGCCTACCAGACCGATCGGAGGCGTCCGCATGGTCCTAAAGCACACTGTCGCCTCGTTTTGTCATGGAGCATAGTGTGGGGAAAGCACAAGATGAAAGACTATAACAGGGTTCCCCCAACTGGCGGCCATGTTTTCTGAGCAAAAAAATCTAAATATATAGATACAGTGGGGCAAAAAAAGTATTTAGTCAGCCACCAACTGTGCACGTTCTCCCACTTAAAAAGATGAGAGAGACCTGTATTTTTCATCATAGGTACACTTCAACTATGGCAGACAAAATGAGAAAAAAATCCAGAAAATCCCATTGTAGGATTTTTAATGAATTTATTTGCAAATTATGGTGGAAAATAAGTATGTGCCTCCCATAGTCTGTTCTGGACTTGGGGACTGTGAAGAGACCTCTTGTGGCATGTCTTGTGGGGTAGGCATGGGCGTCTGAGCTGTGTGACAGTAGTTTAGACAGACAGCTCGGTGCTTTCAATATGTCAATCAATACCTCTCATAAATAAAAGTAGTGATGAAGTCAATCTCTCACCGGGGTTAACAGTAGTCAAGGTGCGACAAAACTAGGGCCTGTAGGATAGTGCTGTTAAGAAGGCAGAGCATCGCTTTATTATAGACAGACTTCTCCCCATCTTAGCTACTACTGCATCAATATGTTTTGACCATGACAGTTTACAATCTAGGGTTACACCAAGCAGTTTAGTCATCTCAACTTGCTCAATTTCCACATTATTTATTACAATATTTAGTTGAGGTTTAGGGTTTAGTGAGTGTTTTGTTCCAAATACAATGCTTTTAGTTTTAGAAATATTTAGGGCAACTTATTCCTTGCCACCTATTCTGAAACTAACGCAGCTCTTTGTTGAGTGTTGCAGTCATTTCAGTCACTGTAGTAGCTGGTGTGTATAGTGGTGAGTCATCTGCATACATAGACACTTTGGCTTTACTCAAAGTCAGTGGCATGTCGTTAGTAAAAATTGAAAGAAGCAAGGGGCCTAAACAGCTACCCTGAGGAATTCCTGATTCTAACTGGATTATGTTTGAGAGGCTTCCATTAAAGAACACCCTCTGTGTTCTGTTAGACAAGTAACTCTTTATCCACATTATAACAGGGGGTGTAAAGCCATAACACATACGTTTTTCCAGCAGCAGACTATGATCGATAATGTCAAAAGCTGTACTGAAGTCTAATAAGACAGCCCCCGCAATAATTTTATCATCTATTTCTCTCAGCCAATCATTAGTCAATTGTGTAAGTGCTGTGCTTGTTGAGTGTCCTTCCATATAAGCATGCTGAAATCCTGTTATCAATTTGTTTACTGTGAAATAGCATTGTATCTGGTCAAACAGAATTTTTCCCAGAAGTTTACTAAGGGTTGGTAACAGGCTGAGCGGTGTGCTATTTGAACAGTAAAGGGGGCTTTACTATTCTTGGTTAGCGGAATGACTTTAGCTTCCCTCCAGGCCTGAGGACACACACTCTCTAGTAGGCTTAAATTGAAGATGTGGCAAATAGGAGTGGCAATATCGTCTGCTATTATCCTCAGTAATTTTCCATCCAGATTGTCAGAACCCAGTGGCTTGTCATTGAATGAAGGAGCCGAGTTGTCAATGAATGAAGGAGCCGAGTTGGCTTTTTCCCCCAACATTTAATTTAAGGTGCCCCAAAGCGTTTTACTATCATTCTTTATATACTTTATCTTTGTTTCATAGTGTAGTTTCTTTTTCTTTATTTTAGTCACATGATTTCATGTTTGGGCATCTTTCTGTCAATTTGCAGTTTACAAATATATTTTTTTAAATAATTTGGCTCGTGGCTGATTCCAGTTTGTTTTAATTTTATATTTAACCTTGTATTTAACTAGGCAAGTCAGTTAAGAACAAATTCTTATTTACAATGACGTCCTACCCCAGCCAAACCCTCCCCTAACCTGGACGATGCTGGGCCAATTGTGCGCCGCCCTATGGGACTCCCAATCATGGCCGGTTGTGATACAACCCGGGATCAAACCCGGGTCTGTACTGATGCCTCTAGCACTGCGATGCAGTGTCTTAAACCGCTGAACCACTTGGGAGCCCATTGCCACTTGTTGATGATCCCTGGATTATACACACACAAACACAAACACACATGCATGTACAAACAGTGACAGACACAGACACACACACACACACACACATATGCTAGTTTCTGGGCCAGTTAATACACTGATGCAGTTTATGAGGAAAGGAAGAGACGGAAGACAAAACAGCGTAATGACCAGAGCAACACAGGTCATCATCACACCTCTAAAATCACAGAATGGAGGGGTTTTAAAAGGAGAGGAAGAGAGGAGAGCGAGGGAGGGAGGGAGATAAAAGTAGAGGTGCACTGATGGCACTTTGGGGTCTTAAGAAACCCCACACTCCTCCTTCCCTCACCCCCTGACACGGAGGTGGCACTTTCTTTCATCCCCCCTCCTCCCCATCGCTTCCCTCTCTTCCCCTTCTTTCTTTTCCCAGGGGAGAGCAGCAGCACTATTGTGTCTGTTTATGACCCCCACCCACCCACCCACCCCCCCCCCACTCTGTCACACACACTTCAGTCTTGTATTTAGGGAGCCTCTACACCCCCCCCACATGTCAAACAGCGCTCAAAAATATGCTTTTCCACTGATCTCAACCTCACATCCCAGAGTAGAGGTGCAGCCAATCAGAAGTAGCGACTTGAATACTGATGGACCGTCATAAAACCCTCTCTATGGTAGATGTGAAAACCATAGTCAGTTAAAACATGGGTCGCACTCTTAATGGTTCGCTACCATTACATAAGAAAGTCAAATGTATGTTCTGTTGTTGGTCCTCTGTGCCACATAAACTGTAAGGAATTAGTATCGAAAAGTATTACTATGGTAAACCCATTTAAATATCCCCCCATGAGCATTCTAAAATGCCAACTAAGAGGCTGCTAGAAAAAGAGACATGAAGAGGAAAACTGTGTGGCTTATGCTTGTTCCTTGACCGCAGCCTCTGATCCCAGTGTTTTGGCTAGATGGCTAGTAGTTTGCCCACATAGATTTCCCAAAAAAAAGAGGCGCAACATCGCGATACTTCCAGGAAGGCGTCGTGAAGCAGACTCGACAGACCAGACCGGGGTTTGGGGTTCGGCAAGTCCAGCCCTCCTACTGTAAGATGCTTAGTGGATATGGACCCAGGTGTCCCTTGGATAAGAGTTATTCAATGCCCTCAATGGGACATCCTGGTTTAAATAAAGGCTAAGAATCCAGCATATAGATGAGAGTAGACCGGGCCAGGGTGGGATCTCTGTCCTGTGAGTGTTCTCACATAACAACCACAGAGACCAGGCACTTTCATTGACCCTCTAAAGAGCAGAGGGGAGGAGGAAAAGAGCATTAGAGGCTTTTAGCCCTGAGGTGGTGTGTGTGTGTGTGTGTGTGTGTGTGTGTGGGGGGTTGGTTCTTTTATCCTTGTGGGGACCTAAAATCCCCAAAAGTCCCCCAAGGATAGTAAAACAAGGAAGAAAATGGGGGTAAGTATTAGGGTTAGGGTAAGGATTTAGGGTTAGAATTATAGTTAGGGTAAGAATTAGGGTTAGGGTAAGGATTTAGGGTTAGAATTATAGTTAGGGTAAGAATTAGGGTTAGGGTAAGGATTTAGGGTTAGAATTATAGTTAGGGTAAGAATTAGGGTTAGGAGTTAGAATTATGGTTAGGGTAAGATTCATGGTTAGGGTAAGGATTATGGTTAGGATAAGAATTATGGTTAGGATAAGGGGTTAGGTTTAGAATTATGGTTAGGGTAAAAATTATGGTTAGGGTAAAAATTATGGTTAGGGTAAGAATTATGGTTAGGGTAAGAATTAGGATTAGGGTAAGGGGTTAGGTTTAGGGTTAGAATTAGGGTTTGGGTAAGAATTAGAGTTAGGGTAAGAAATATGGTTAGGGTAAGGGGTTAGGTTTAGGGTTAGAATTAAGGTTAGGGTAAGAATTAGGGTAAGAATTAGGTTTAGGGTTAGAATTAGGTAGGGTTAGAATTATGGTTAGGGTAAGGGGTTAGGTTTAGGGTTAGAATTATGGTTAGGGTAAGAATTAGGGTTAGGGTAAGGGGTTAGTGGTTAGGTTTAGGGTTAGGAGTTAGGGTTAGGTTTAAGGATAGAGGTTAGGATTTTTAAGGGAAATACATTTTAGGTCACCACAAGAATAGAAGAACATGTGTGTGTGTGTGTGTGTGTGTGTGTGTGTGTGTGTGTGCGCGTGTGTTTGTGTTTCTTTAGACACCCAGTAAACCAGCGCTATCTGACTGGTGGTGTGGGAGGGAGAATTTCAGAAGAGCAAACACAAACATTATCCATCTACAGGGGGAGAGTAGGGCCTACATTACACACATACACACACACACAAAGACCTCCCACAAGGTTCATCTCAAGACAAGAGGTCAAAGGGTGAGTCCAGATAACAATGTTTGGGCAGGGCTTTGATGGGACCCCAGAACCCCTCCATACACACACACACACACACACACGAGTATACATGCACGTACGCACACACCACACATGCACGTGCACGTACGCTCTGCTGTCCTGTCGGCTCAGTGGATACAAAGGGCCTCTTCCAGGGGTCATGGGTAGAAGGTCAAGGGTCAGAAAGATAGCCAGTGGTTGTTCTCTCAGGACTGGCCCACATACCACCAACCCATTCTCCTCAGGCCTCTAACCTCTAACCCCTGCACGCTCACTGACACACACACACACACACACACACACACACACACACACACACACACACACACACACACACACACACACACACACACACACAAACACACACACACACACACACACACCTAACCTCTCACTACAGGACCACATTACTGGCACAGCCAGATGCATTCAGAGCTGCTCCCTCTGTGTGTTTCTTTTGTGTGTGTGTGTGTGTGTGTTGTGTGTGTGTGTGTGTGTGTGTGTGTGTGTGTGTGTGTGTGCATGTGTTTCTTTGTGTGTTTGTGTGTGCACGTGCGTGTGTGTTTTTTTTTTTGTTGAGCGAGAGAGGTGTCAGCAGTGTGAATGGTGAATGTGGCAGCAGGCAGTTCTTTGAAACGGAGCTGAATGCTCTGAAGCCAACCCCTCAGTGCGATGGGAATGGGAGTCCAGTTTAGCAGATGCTACAACTTTACTGATCAATGACTGTAAATAAACACTGTCTTTCACCATCTCCTCAATAGCTACATGGATCAATGTGCCTATCCAGGGACACAAGCTGCCCGGGGTGGGTATGGATATGGAATAGAGAATATAAGACAAGGAATTTGGGATAGAGAGCTGAAACACGAGATTCTGTTACCGGGAAAAGCTCTGAGGCAACTCTCTCTCTCTGAGCTACCTGTTTGTATCTTGAAAGAAATCAGACCGTAATGATACTTACTATGTAATTACCAGGTCACGGAATCTTTGCTACAGCTCATTAGTCCTAGAATGGTACATTGCTTCCTTGCTATCTCCCTCTCTCAGACTCAAACTTTCTCTGGTCTTTCTTCCCCCTTTCTCTTTCTCTCCTTTCTTACCAACTGTCTTCTTGCTCTCTTTCCACTGCCTCTTCTCTCCCCGTCATCTCTCTTCCCTTTTGTACCATCTTGCCCCCTCCCTCCATTTTCCTACTCTCTCTCTCTCTCTCTCTCTCTCTCTCTCTCTCTCTCTGTCCCATCCCCCGATGAGGGTTTGTAATCTCTAGTGTAAATAGGACTCGTTGCGCCCCAGTGACACTCATACAAAGGGCCTGAAAAATACATAATGACTGCTAGACTATTACAATTCTACCACTATCTCACAAAAGCTCTGTCTCATCCTGCGCTCGTAAAATGACTGGTGACTCGAGGAACCCTGGAGGAACCCTGGAGTGGAGGCGTGGCTTAGTAGGGGCGCAGTTTTAAGATCGGTTTTGTTTTCACCACCAGTGAGCGTAAATGTCATTCCCGTTCATGTGTTCTGTTGTATTGTTATAACATGTTAAGATTGAACACTGACAGTCTTGTAGCTTCAGTGAGGCTAATAGAGGTGTATGAGTACCTCAGGAGCCCATTCAAATCCCAATGTTGGAATAGTTGCCACTTTAGGACTTTGTTTTTGGATAGTCTGGACTTTCTATCTGTAGATGCTCTGCCGATGGTCATACTATCAACAAACTATCTGTTTATAAGCAACTGTTTGCTATGGTTAGGGTTAAGTTTAGAATAAGGGTATAGGTTAGGGTAAGGGTTAAATTTAGGGTTAGAGCTAGGGTTAGTAGATAGTTGAACTGTTACTGATAGTCTGTAGAGCATCTACAGATGGACTATCCACGTAAGGTGTTACCTCACCTTATTACTATAAGTCATCAGACCTGTTAATATTATGAATATTTTCTTAGAATATGTGAAAATGTATTTGACTTATTTTTTATTTCACCTTTATTTAACCAGGTAGGCTAGTTGAGAACACCTTTATTTAACCAGGTAGGCTAGTTGAGAACACCTTTATTTAACCAGGTAGGCTAGTTGAGAACACCTTTATTTAACCAGGTAGGCTAGTTGAGAACACCTTTATTTAACCAGGTAGGCTAGTTGAGAACACCTTTATTTAACCAGGTAGGCTAGTTGAGAACACCTTTATTTAACCAGGTAGGCTAGTTGAGAACACCTTTATTTAACCAGGTAGGCTAGTTGAGAACACCTTTATTTAACCAGGTAGGCTAGTTGAGAACACCTTTATTTAACCAGGTAGGCCAGTTGAGAACACCTTTATTTAACCAGGTAGGCTAGTTGAGAACACCTTTATTTAACCAGGTAGGCTAGTTGAGAACACCTTTATTTAACCAGGTATGCCAGTTGAGAACACCTTTATTTAACCAGGTAGGCTAGTTGAGAACACCTTTATTTAACCAGGTAGGCTAGTTGAGAACACCTTTATTTAACCAGGTAGGCTAGTTGAGAACACCTTTATTTAACCAGGTAGGCCAGTTGAGAACACCTTTATTTAACCAGGTAGGCCAGTTGAGAACACCTTTATTTAACCAGGTATGCCAGTTGAGAACACCTTTATTTAACCAGGTAGGCTAGTTGAGAACACCTTTATTTAACCAGGTAGGCTAGTTGAGAACACCTTTATTTAACCAGGTAGGCCAGTTGAGAACACCTTTATTTAACCAGGTATGCCAGTTGAGAACACCTTTATTTAACCAGGTAGGCTAGTTGAGAACACCTTTATTTAACCAGGTAGGCTAGTTGAGAACACCTTTATTTAACCAGGTAGGCTAGTTGAGAACACCTTTATTTTTATTTAACCAGGTAGGCTAAGTTGAGAACACCTTTATTTAACCAGGTAGGCTAGTTGAGAACACCTTTATTTAACCAGGTAGGCTAGTTGAGAACACCTTTATTTAACCAGGTAGGCTAGTTGAGAACACCTTTATTTAACCAGGTAGGCTAGTTGAGAACACCTTTATTTAACCAGGTAGGCTAGTTGAGAACACCTTTATTTAACCAGGTAGGCTAGTTGAGAACACCTTTATTTAACCAGGTAGGCTAGTTGAGAACACCTTTATTTAACCAGGTAGGCTAGTTGAGAACACCTTTATTTAACCAGGTAGGCTAGTTGAGAACACCTTTATTTAACCAGGTATGCCAGTTGAGAACACCTTTATTTAACCAGGTAGGCCAGTTGAGAACACCTTTATTTAACCAGGTAGGCTAGTTGAGAACACCTTTATTTAACCAGGTAGGCTAGTTGAGAACACCTTTATTTAACCAGGTAGGCCAGTTGAGAACACCTTTATTTAACCAGGTAGGCTAGTTGAGAACACCTTTATTTAACCAGGTAGGCTAGTTGAGAACACCTTTATTTAACCAGGTAGGCCAGTTGAGAACACCTTTATTTAACCAGGTAGGCCAGTTGAGAACACCTTTATTTAACCAGGTAGGCCAGTTGAGAACAAGTTCTCATTTGCAACTGCGACCTGGCCAAGATAAAGCAAAACAGCTGCAGCGATCGGTAAGCTGCTCTGACAGCTGACGCTTAAAGTTAGTGAGGGAGATATAAGTCTCCGACTTCAGTGATTTTTTCCAAATCGTTCCAGTCATTGGCAGCAGAGAACAGGAAGGAAAGGCGGCCAAAGGTGGTGTTGGCTTTGGGGATGACCAGTGAAATATACCTGCTGGAGCACGTGCTACGGGTGGGTGTTGCTATGGTGACCAGTGAGCTGAGATAGGGCAGAGCTTTACCTAGCAAAGACTTATAGATGACCTGGAGCCAGTGGGTTTGGCGATGACTATGTAGAGAGGACCAGCCAACGAGAGCATACAGGTCGCAGTGGTGGGTAGTAGATGGGGCTTTGGTGACAAAACGGATGGCACTGTGATATACTACATCCAGTTTGCTGAGTAGAGTGTTGGAGACTATGTGTCGGAGGCTAAAATGAGGGGCCTGCCGAGTGGCGCAGCAGTCTAAAGGCACTGCATCGGAGTGCTAGAGGTATTACTACAGACCCGGGTTAATTCCCTGGCTGTGTCACAACCGGCCGTGGCCGGGAGTCTCATAGGATGGCACACAATTGGCCCAGCGTAGTCCGGGTTGCAGAGGGTGTTGCCAGTGGGGCTTTACTTGGCTCATCGCACTCTAGTGCCTGCGTGCTGACCCCGGTCGCCAGTTGAACAGTGCTTCCGGGTTAAGCTGACGGGTGTTATTTAAGGAGCGCGGTTAGGTTAGGCGGGTCATGTTTCGGAGGACGCATGACTCCACCTTCGCTTCTCCCGAGCCCGTTGAGGAGTTTCAGTGATGAGACAAGATAAAAAGTTGGGGAATAATAATAATATGTAAAATGCTATCAATATTCCAAGGACATTTTTAATTTGCTGTGTACAAACTTAACACGAACCGTAATGACATTTACACTAACGGTGTCCAAAAAGGACAATCTGAAAGCCATGCCTCCAATCTGAAAGGCTCTACAATATGTTATTAAAAAGGTTCAAAATGTTACCCTTCCCATCACAAAAAGGTTCCGGTTTTAACCTTTACACACGGGTCCCCGAAGACCCTTTTCAGAGGCGTTAATCAAGGAACCTTCTTGAACTAGAAAGGTTCCGCGGTGTGGCGACCCAAAAGGTTATTCCAGACACCTTTCCTTCTAATAGTGTAGGCGGTCTGCGACACAGCCCATAGTAAAGTGAGTTTAAAAAAACAAACAAATAGACAAAACCATGAAACACAACCCAGTCTTTACCGGGATCCGAGAGGGTAGCCGTAACCCACCAGAAAAGTGTGCCCACTCCAGACTGACCATTTTGGAATGACCGAAAAACACCAACGACAAATACTAGAACAAACACCGATGATGTACTGATCTAAGCACATAAACATTACTTGGTAAATCTCTCGAGGATTCAAAGCGTCCTACTTTCTTTGGCACCTAATATTCTCATGTAACTGGATGGTTCCCTTCCTAGCATGATGAAAACAGACCTCATCTCCCTGTTACTGTACTGATTCTATTACTGGCAGCAACAGCTCTGTTCATAGAACAATGATGGAGATACAAGACTGGCCTTGAGAACAGTCTAGGAGATAAACAAGGACCTTGTGTACTGGCAGCCACAAACGGGAGTCAGAGAAGACCCGCATTCGTAACGCGAATCGACGTGTTCAACATCAACACTAATAATAGATTAAGTCAACTTACCCGTGAATTAAACTTATAATGCTGGTCAAAAAAAATGTACAATAGCGACTTGTTGCGATAGCATTAAATTATTAGGTCCATATCTCCGCCAGTAGCCGTACGCGCGGCGGTCACCTGGTCAGTACGGCGGTCGTCTGGTCAGTAAACCAAGTACCAGGCGAGAGAAATCTGGTCAGTGAGATAAACTACGAGGGAAACTGGGTGACGCTTCTCATCCCCTGATCCCCTGAATGAAATGTCCATCCCCCTTTCACACGGACAGTGGTATCTTCCAAGACAGGAGCCATTCGTAATCTGGACTAAACCACTTTGAATCAAGTAAGATTTTTTGAATGCAAGATTTCAGTCTAATATTTGCACAGAACGATTCACGGAAATAGTGAATAGAACTCAACGCATGCACCATATACGAATTTACAATATATAGGCTACATTTACGCCTATGTTATATGTTATGTTAAAGGGTATTTTTGTAGATTTGTAACGTATTTTTGTAGATATTCAATAAGAAGCTAATTATGGGCTACATTCTGGAAAATTATGAGGTAGGCTAACCTATGCAATAGCCTAGCCCATGTTACTGCCATAGTCATAGGTGAAGGAGTAGATGCAAAACATATGGGTACCATAATAATGCTTAGTCTACCTCTCACTCACCTGTTGTAAGTAGTAGGTGTTAATTTCTCTATGTGATACGCTCCCTCCATCTGCTGGATGTCAGTCGGAACTACAGCACCCCCTCATACATGTCGGCCCACATAGGCTTTAACAGCACATGGCATGTGCGTTCTGCAATCGAATATAACTATTTCTATTCAATAAAGGCCAATAAAATAAAACCGCAAAATGAAATGTTTTGAATCTCGATCAAACCGTTTTTGCGTTGTTTTTTTCCCACCATTTTCATTTGAAACAGAATTGATGGTCCAATGCAGGCATTTCTATCTCAATATCAAATCATTTCTGGGTAATAATTAAGTACCTTACTGGGATTGTTTTGAATTATAAATGGTAAAAAATAAACAAAAATAGCTTCTTGGCAAAATGCAATTTCTCAAGCAAGAATTTTGCTAGGACTGTCATGGAGTGGTCTGAAAGAGGGGCCTAATGGGAGGGATGTGTAACCTGAAAACTATCCGTTATAGGCAGAGAGGAGGGCAAACTCTCTTTGTTATTAGTCTATTAACATATTAAAAACAAAAAACTACTTTTTTAGTGAGAACTAGACATTGGAAAATTCATGAGCAACACAATGCCTACTCCACCCACGCTCTACCAAGGTTTTCTAAGCACAAAGCTTTGACCTACTAGAGTAGCTATGTTGGTCTATTGTACTTCAAACAATGTGTTTGCAGGTTGCTTAGGACTCAAACCTTCTCAAACAGCCTAACCATCTTTCATCAATATTTTTAATGAATCTGATTTGTTATGTGAATAAAGAATTGTTAAAGTGTAAAAATTCTGCATTTTGAAATTCCCCTGTGACTTCTCTGAAGATTTTAACACAATTAACCCCACAATGTCTCCATGTTTCCACCATCATTCTAAAGCTATAGTTATGTTGTTGCTTTGACAAAGTAATATTTGGAGATTATTATTTACGTCATGTGATGAGTGATTCATTTGAAGGAAAAACAACAACCTGTCCCTAATTTTATGGTCAACACTGTTACGTGAACTAAACTCTCATTTTCATACGGTGAAACTGCTCCTGTCCCCCCAACTAATAGCCAAATCAAAGTGTAAAAGCAGGTGAGCTGGTTCTACTCTTTTTGGCAATTTTCTGGTGTTTTGTGGTGTAAAACTGAGTGGGTCGAGCATAACACATCAACCCTCTTACCCATAGATGGGCAGACTAGAAATGTTTCAACATAAAACATTTTTTGAATCTTGTGTAACACATGGGGATGTATGAAACCTACTCCTCAGCCTGAAGTGTCCCCATTTGTGCCAGAAAATAGCTAGCTTTTCACATGGCACTGACTGCTAAGATGCTTCAGGAGAGCAGTCATATGTGATAACAAGGCAGAGGTCCAGAGTTTGCGCCGGGTATGGGTCAAATTTTGGAGGAAGTGGTACTCGCTAAGCAAGCAGCGATGTCCTTCAGAGTGGTGCCAGGTGACTCGGATCGACAGTTGCGTTCAGCTCAATGCTGGGGTCGCTGTTGAGTAAATTTGAGAAGTGAATGTAGCACATGGGGATGTGTGAAATGTTGTCCTCAGCCTGAAGTGTCCCCACTTGTGCCAACAGATACCTAGCTTTTCAAGTGGCACTGACTGGTAAGACACTTCAGGAGGGTGGTCACGCGTGCTAGTAATGCAGAGGTCCTGAGTTTGGGCCATGTATGGGACGATTCAGGAGGAAGTGGTACTTGCTAAGCAAGCAGTATGACACCCTTAACGCTTGCATTCAATTGCCACTCCCTGTTGCACAAAATAAGCTTCCATTCCCCCCTGTCAGAAGGGGATTTATATCCGATATAAGATCAAGTCGTCAACACTGTTACGATCAACCCAGATACTGTATTTGGCACTTAACCCCTAGAGTCGAGGTCCGCGCCCCAACGATTTCTAATTAGCACAATACAACAATCCCCATAAAAATCTGTCAATTTAAGAATTAATTTATTTTGAGATCCTGAGTGCTCTGGAGCAGGTTTTCATCAAGGATCTATACATACTTTGCTCCTTTAATCTTTCCCTCGATCCTGACTAGTCTCCCAGTCCCTGCCGCTGAAAAACATCTCCACAGCATGATCAAAAGGTCCTAGTCTGCTGGGTCAGTCAGGGCCAGTTCGTACTATCACGACTTAGGATATGACCCAGAGGCAGAAACAGGAGGCGGATAGTTCGGTTCTTAGACAGGTACAGATAGATAGCAATAAAAAAAATGTAACATAGAGGCACAGAATAAGTAAGAGGAAAAACAATAAGAAATGGAGGAACTTATTCAAGAAAGATCAAGTGTAATATATTTTTTTAAGTTAAGCGAACTAGAAGGAATATGGGGGAAAATGCACCAAATTATTTTTTAATCTTTAACATAGAAATGCTTCCAAACATAATTTACAGAAACTGTTGATAAATGATGCATTGATTCACCATTAATAGTGTAAAATAACAGCGATACCAAATCAAATCAAATGGTATTGCTCACATACACTCTCATTAACATCTGCTAACCATGTGTAACGAAATGCTTGTGCTTCTAGTTCCGACAGTGCAGTAATATCTATCAAGTAATCTAACAAATACACAACGACTACCTTATACACACAAATGTAAAGAGATGAATAAGAATATGTACATATACAGTTGAAGTCAGAAGTTTACATACACCTTAGCCAAATACATTTAAACTCAGTTTTTCACAATACCTGACATTTAATCCTAGTAAAAATTCCCTGTCTTAGGTCAGTTAGGATCACCACTTTATTTTAAGAATGTGAAATGTCAGAATAATAGTAGAGAGAATTATTTATTTCAGCTTTTATTTCTTTCATCACATTCCCAGTGGGTCAGAAGTTTACATACACTCAATTAGTATTTGGTAGCATTGCCTTTAAATTGTTTAACTTGGGTCAAATGTTTTGGGTAGCCTTCCACAAGCTTCCCACAATACGTTGGGAGAATGTTGGCCCATTTCTCCTGACAGAGCTGGTGTAACTGAGTCAGGTTTGTAGGCCTCCTTGCTCCCACACGCTTTTTCAGTTCTGTCCTCAAATTTTCTATAGGATTGAGGTCAGGGCTTTGTGATGGCCACTCCAATACCTTGACTTTGTTGTCCTTAAGCCATTTTGCCACAACTTTGGAAGTATGCTTGGGGTCATTATCCATTTGGAAGACCCATTTGCGACCAAGCTTCAACTTCCTGACTGATGTCTTGAGATGTTGCTTCAATATATCCAAATAATTTTCCTCCCACACGATGCATCTATTTTGTGAAGTGCACCAGTACCTCCTGCAGCAAAACACCCCCACAACAAGATGCTGCCACCCCCGTGGTTCAAGGTTGAGATGGTGTTTTTCAGCTTGCAAGCCTCCCCCTTTTTCCTCCAAACATAACGATGGTCATTATGTCCAAACAGTTCTATTTTTGTTTCATCAGACCAGAGGACATTTCTCCAAAAAGTATGATCTTTGTCCCCATGTGCAGTTGCAAACCGTAGTCTGGCTTTTTTTATGGCAGTTTTGGAGCAGTGGCTTCTTCCTTGCTGAACGGCCTTTCAGGTTATGTTGATATAGGACTCGTTTTACTGTGGATATAGATACTTTTGTACCTGTTTCCTCCAGCATCTTCACAAGGTCCTTTGCTGTTGTTCTGGGATTGATTTGCACTTTTCGCACAAAAATACGTTCATCTCTAGGAGACAGAACATGTCTCCTTCCTGAGCAGTATGACGGCTGCGTGGTCCCATGGTGTTTATACTTGCATACTATTGTTTGTACAGATGAACGTGGTACCTTCAGGCGTTTGGAAATTGGATGAACCAGACTTGTGGAGGTCTACAATTGTTTTTCTGAGGTCTTGGCTGATTTCTTTAGATTTTCCCATGATGTCAAGCAAAGAGGCACTGAGTTTGAAGGTAGGCCTTGAAATACATCCTGCCTTCCCTCATCACACGCTTCAGCTATATTGGACTCACTCAATCCCCTGTTTATTAACTCCCGTATATTTGTCAGTTCCCCAGCTCTGTTCCCCACTGCTGCATTAATTGTCATGTGTCCATGTTACCCGTGTGCTGACGCTGTTCCTGTCTTGTTCTATGTCTGTCTGACTCCCCGTACCTGCTTCTCCTGTCCGGTGTCGGTCCTTACATTCATAGACCGCAAAGCAGCATACAGTACAACTGAGCTAAACATTTAAAATGACAATTAAATGTAAAAAACGCATATCAAGAGCAAGTGCTCTGTTTAGCTGCACATCTCAAGGCTGGGGTGCATTTAGGACATCTTCTACTGTGGATCGATAAAATATCCTAATGATTATGATCATGCTTCCTCAATTCAAATAATATGAAGACACTATACCAAAGATGGTTTGGTATGGTTTAGAGAAACCGGAGTTCTCTAGTAATACTAGTCCCGTGCGAATAGGGTTCAAGCGCTCTTGTCTTTAGCCGCCCATGGACCACAGTGTATGACTGTGTCCATTTGGCAGAGGCTGGTTCCCTCGCCTTAGTTGAATTTGAACTTTTAGATTTTTTTTAACGTTTAACTTCATTTAAAAAATATATATTATTAAAATGAAACTGTTCCAGGAAAATGAGAATATCAAAATAATCATAACTGTCACGCAGATCAGTAGAAATTACAGGCTAAATTATAAGCTTCCCCAAAATTGAAATTCACGAGCTGCATATGGTCTTTACTATAATACCCACGTGCACACAGGAAGCCCCGTGGAAAAAAATGTGCCCGCCTATGGAAATCATATATTGGTATTAGTATTGGTTTTAGTTCATAAACCATTTATTTGTTGCTCCGTGTATATTTAGACTGCTCTTTATTATCATTAAATTACACCAATACAAAGTGGACATGTTTTGATAATTAGCCCTTTATACATGAAGACATTGTCTTCCAGGCTCGGGTAGGGGTTGTGTCAACCAGAGCAGCGAGTGTTCGGGACATTTATCCTGTGTGTTTGGGTGATGCAATGTTGCTCAATTCCAAGGTGGAGAGAAATGCGTTCCTGGGATATTTAAGGAGAAGTTTATCTAAAGTTCCATGCATAACACTTGTATTTTCATCAACACTAATGAGTATTTCTGTAAATTGATGTGGCTCTCTGCAAAATCACCAGATGTTTTTGAATCAAAACATTACTGAATGTAACGCGCCAATGTAAACTGAGATTTTTGGATATAAATATGAACTTTATCGAACAAAACATACATGTATTGTGTAACATGAAGTCCTATGAGTGTCATCTGATGAAGATCAAAGGTTAGTGATGAATTTTATCTCTATTTCTGCTTTTTGTGACTCCTCTCTTTGGCTGGAAAAATGGCTGTGTTTTTCTGCAACTAGGTGCAGACCTAACATAATCGTTTGTTGTGCTTTCGTCGTAAAGCCTTTTTGAAATCGGACACTGGTGGTATTAACAACAAGTTTATCTTTAAAATGGTGTAAAATACTTCTATGTTTGAGGAATTTTAATTATGAGGTTTCTGTTGTTTTGAATTTGTCGCTCTGTACTTTCACTGGCTGTTGTAATATCGATCCCGTTAGCGGGATCTAAGCAATAAAGCACGAGGGGGTGTGGTATATGGCCAATATACCACGGCTAAAGGATGTTCTTATGTCCGACGCATCGCGGAGTGCCTGGATACATTCCCTGGCCGTGGTATTGACCATATTCCACAAACCCTGCATGCCCTATTGCTATTATAAACGTATTGCTATTATAACCAATGTAATTAGAGCAGTAAACATACATGTTTAGTCATACCCGTGGTATATCAGACCGTATGCCACTGTATTGACAAAACATGTATTTTTACTTCTCTAATTATGTAACGGTTTTCTTCTATCACCTCCTCTGACGAAGAGGTGTAGCAAGGATCGGACCAAAATGCAGCGTGGTGGTTTTTTTAATAAAGTATAATAAAAAAATATATATATAAAATATAAAATATAATAAAAAAAATATAATAAAAAAATATAATAAAAAAAATAAATCTTTTTAATAAAGACGACTATACATGAACAGACTAAACAAAAACAAGAAAAGTGAAAACCTAAACAGTCCTATCTGGTGCAAACACAGAGACAGGAACAAGGACATAAGGACAATCACCCACCAAAACCCAACACCAAACAGGCTACCTAAATATGGTTTCCAATCAGAGACAATGACGAACACCTGCCCCTGATTGAGAACCATATCAGGCCATACATAGAACTAGACATGTAACATAGAATGCCCACCCAGCTCACGTCCTGACCAACACTAAAACAAGGAAAACACATACGAACGATGGTCAGAACGTGACAAATGACCTTGGTTACCAGTTTATAATAAGGCCCAGGGTTTGTAATCAGCATTCAGGGCTCGAACCTGTCAAGGCCGTTGAATGAAGAGGACCAAGGTGCAGCGTGGTGAGCTGCCGAACAAAAATATAAACACTACAAAGCTTAAGGCTATGTGCCATAAACAGAGTCAACTTCCCACAAAGACAGGTGGGAAAAAGGGCTACCTAAGTATGGTTCTCAATCAGAGACAACGATAGACAGCTGTCCCTGATTGAGAACCCTACCCGGCCAAAACATAGAAATACAAATAATAGAACATAGAATACCCACCCCAAATCACATCCTGACCAAACCAAATAGAGACATAAAAAGGATCTCTAAGGTCAGGGCGTGACAGAACCACCCAGTTTATACAGTGGGGCAAAAAAGTATTTAGTCAGCCACCAATTGTGCAAGTTCTCCCACTTAAAAATATGAGAGAGGCCGGTAATTTTCATCATAGGTACACTTCAACTATAACAGACAAAATGAGAAAAAAAATCCAGAAAATCACATTGTAGGATTTTTAATGAATTTATTTGCAAATTATGGTGGAAAATAAGTATTTGGTCACCTACAAACAAGCAAGTTTTCTGGCTCTCACAGACCTGTAACTTCTTCTTTAAGAGGCTCCTCTGTCCTCCACTCGTTACCTGTATTAATGGCACCTGTTTGAACTTGTTATCAGTATAAAAGACACCTGTCCACAACCTCAAACAGTCACACTCCAAACTCCACTATGGCCAAGACCAAAGAGCTGTCAAAGGACACCAGAAACAAAATTGTAGACCTGCACCAGGCTGGGAAGACTGAATCTGCAATAGGTAAGCAGCTTGGTTTGAAGAAATCAACTGTGGGAGCAATTATTAAGAAATGGAAGACATACAAGACCACTGATAATCTCCCTCGATCTGGGGCTCCACGCAAGGTCTCACTCCGTGGGGTCAAAATGATCACTAGAACAGTGAGCAAAAATCCCAGAACCACACGGGGGGACCTAGTGAATGACCTGCGAAGAGTTGGGACCAAAGTAACAAAGCCTACCAATCTAATCACCCCGTGGGGTCAAAATGATCACTAGAACAGTGAGCAAAAATCCCAGAACCACACGGGGGGACCTAGTGATTGACCTGCAAAGAGTTGGGACCAAAGTAACAAAGCCTACCATCAGTAACACACTATGCCGCCAGGGACTCAAATCCTGCAGTGCCAGACGTGTCCCCCTGCTTAAGTCAGTACATGTCCAGGCCCGTCTGAAGTTTGCTAGAGAGCATTTGGATGATCCAGAAGAAGATTGGGAGAATGTCATATGGTCAGATGAAACCAAAATAGAACTTTTTGGTAAAAACTCAACTCGTTGTGTTTGGAGGACAAAGAATGCTGAGTTGCATCCAAAGAACACCATACCTACTGTGAAGCATGGGGGTGGAAACATCATGCTTTGTGGCTGTTTTTCTGCAAAGGGACCAGGACGACTGATCTGTGTAAAGGAAAGAATGAATGGGGCCATGTATCGTGAGATTTTGAGTGAAAACCTCCTTCCATCAGCAAGGGCATTGAAGATGAAACGTGGCTGGGTCTTTCAGCATGACAATGATCCCAAACACACCGCCCGGGCAACGAAGGAGTGGCTTTGTAAGAAGCATTTCAAGGTCCTGGAGTGGCCTTACCAGTCTCCAGATCTCAACCCCATAGAAAATATTTGGAGGGAGTTGAAAGTCTGTGTTGCCCAGCAACAGCCCCAAAACATCACTGCTCTAGAGGAGATCTGCATGGAGGAATGGGTCAAAATACCAGCAACAGTGTGTGAAAACCTTGTGAAGACTTACAGAAAACGTTTGACCTCTTTCATTGCCAACAAAGGGTATATAACAAAGTATTGAGATAAACTTTTGTTTTTGACCAAATACTTATTTTCCACCATAATTTGCAAATAAATTCCTAAAAAATCCTACAATGTGATTAAAAAACAAAAACAAATTTTGTCTGTCATAGTTGAAGTGTACCTATGATGAAAATTACAGGCCTCTCTCACCTTTTTAAGTGGGAGAACTTGCACAATTGGTGGCTGACTAAATACTTTTTTGCCCCACTGTAATGCTTCTTAATGCAGGGTTCTACACTAATAATTGCAGTGTGTATGCATTTAGGAATATATTGATTTGTGCCTTTATATATTGCAGGCCTTTATTTATGACCATCCATTTCTGATTGGTTAGTAATGGTATCTCGAGGGAAAGCTATTCATCCTCTGTCACTCTTGCTATGGCCAGACAGTCTTTCTCTTGCTCCATAACTGTGACAAATCCAAGCAATAGAGATGGATAGAAAAAAAGGAGCTTTCCTACACAGATCAAGCTACTACTACTAGTACTACTACTACTACTACTACTACTTATGGCCAGACAGGAGACAGGGCAAGGTTGGAATGCTATCAGTCACAGGCATGACTGAGGATTGGATATTTTGAGCTCTAATATTATTTGATTTATTCCCAGTTATCCCCAGTTGATGTTACCTGTCCAGTCACCATCCTGTTATTTTTGTTATCCCCAATTTGTTACCTGTCCAGTCAACTTCCTGTTCTTTTTGTTGGACATATTTTATACACCGTATACAGTTTTGCCAGCTTTATTTCATCTCCTTTAAATAAACACCCTCGTCTTTAGTTTTACACCACTTCCACCATGCCTCGTTCATCACATTTTGGCCATTTAGCAGACACTCTTATCCAGAGCGAATTACAGGAACAATTAGGGTTAAGGGCCTTGCTCAAGGGCAGATTTGTCACCTAGTTGACTCTGGGATTTGAACCAGCAACCTACCTGCCTAGACCCATTACCCAGTCCATAAGCTCGTAAGGGCCTCTGTGGAGTTTGGGAAACCCTGATTCAGACAGTTCTAGCTAAATTCTTGCATCAGAGAAATAGCTTTTTTGCTAAACAGCTATTTTTGATTCTTTTTTCTTTTTAAACAATTTTAATTCAAAACTATTACAGTAAGGTACTTCATTGTTACCCAGAAATCAATTGATATTAAGATAAAAAATAGCTGCATGGGGAGGGAACATTCGGAGCGGGGTTTGAACCAGGATTCCTGCAGTTAGGCCTATTGGTAAGTTCACTATAGGACTACCACCTGTGCCATAACAATCCAGAGATCTTGAATGTCCAGGCCTCTTGATAGGGCCGTATTGTCCTTATGCAGGGAGGCTAAAGTACACTCATCACTGTGAAGTGGCCAGGGAACGGAACCTTGATGGCTCTATGATCATTCTATAAGTAGAAATATGAACATGGCTAGGACGGGACATTATTCAGTCCAACATTTTGTTCCCCCATATATTTCCCTCTCATCTCCCACATGATGGAATTATTAAAGTGACACGCACACATCACACGCTGTCACCCGGCGGGGCAGCCACGAAGCGCAAACGTTCATTTCTCATTTTCTCTCCTTGGTCCCCCCTTCTCCCAGGCAATCTGTCTTCCTGACGGGCGCGGTCCCCCGCTAAGTGCCCACGGGCGCGACAGACAGCCGCCGGTGACTGGAGCACTCTGGCGTTGTCACGCGCTGATGGCGAAGTTTCCCCCGCTACACCGGGAACGAGTGGATTCATCTTCATCTGCCTCTCAGTGATGACTCGCCTTGTGCGGCTAACCGTCGCTGTGTCGAACACAGAAGGTAAATTAAAATAACACCTCTTTCACCTCTTGCCAGCGCTCACTTCAACTCCCCTATCTCTCTCTCTCTCTCTCTCTCTCTGTCTCTCTCTCTCTCTCTCTCTCTGTCTCTCTCTCTCTCTCTCTCTCTCTGTCTCTCTCTCTCTCTCTCTCTCTGTCTCTCTCTCTCTCTCTCTCTCTCTCTCTCTCTCTCTCTCTCTCTCTCTCTCTCTCTCTCTCTCTCTCTCTCTCTCTCTCTCTCTCTCTCTCTCTCTCTCTCTCTCTCTCTCTCTCTCTCTCTCTCTCTCTCTCTCTCTCTCTCTCTCTCTCTCTCTCTCTCTCTCTCTCTCTCTGTCTCTCTCTCTGTCTCTCTCTCTCTCTCTCTCTCTCTCTGTCTCTGTCTCTCTCTCTCTCTCTCTCTCTCTCTCTCTCTGTCTCTCTCTCTCTCTCTCTCTCTCTCTCTCTCTCTCTCTCTCTCTCTCTCTCTCTCTGTCTCTCTCTCTCTCTCTCTCTCTCTCTCTCTCTCTCTCTCTCTCTCTCTCTCTCTCTCTCTCTCTCTCTCTCTCTCTCTCTCTCTCTCTCTCTCTCTCTCTCTCTCTCTCTCTCTCTCTCTCTCTCTCTCTCTCTCTCTCTCTCTCTCTCTCTCTCTCTCTCTCTCTCTCTCTCTCTCTCTGTCTCTCTCTCTCTCTCTCTCTCTCTCTCCATCTCTCTCTCTCTCTCTCTCACACTTACCACACATCTACACACACCACAAAAGGAAACTCTGCGAACAATTTTCCCGGCAGACAAGCCTTAAATTAGGTGTTTGGCTTGGTACTGTGCTGCCACTCTGTGTGTGGTGGTGGCGGCTGGCGGGCAGCAGACCTGTAATCCTACTGGTGAATTATGGTGTGTAGAGGAGGAGGGGATGCTGGCTGGATTGGAACAGGTGTTGGTGCTTGTCCAGCAGAGCAGAGCGAGGGGACCAGGGGTGAGGAGAGGGGAGCGAGGGAGAGGGTTGACAAGATAGGTGAGGGGAGTTAGCAGCTGATGGGAGATGATCGGGTGGGGCTATACCCATTTTCCCCCGGCCCGAGGGAGAATGATCAAGCCATTTATAAGAGCTGTCAGAAAGTGGGAAAGAGAGACACAGACATCGGGACTCAGAGCCCTCAAAGGAGATGGCCACACCATGTCTTAGACAACACAAGACAACACAACACAACGCAAGACAACTTAACTCAACACAAGACGGCACAAAACAACACAATGCAAGATAACTCAACACAAGACAACTTAACTCAACACAACATTAGGCAACACAAGACAACACAGCATTTCCCTATTCAGAACTATCATTGGAAAGACCTATTGGTGTTCTGCTCAGAACCGTCCCTCACCACGTTTAGTGTACCTTGCCTTGGAGGCATCCAGCTGCTTTTGTTCAGTCTTAACTTTGTCTTTTGTTACTCCAGATGCCATAGAGCTACAACGGAAAAGGGATTTAAAGGGAGGGGTCAATATGTCGCCATAGAAAAATAAAGGCAGTTTCAATTTATGGACAATGTAAAAAACTGACTGGCATTGCAATAGCATTCGCTCCAACTAGGGTGTCAACACTGTCAACGTCCCATGGTATCATGCATCTTAAATGTACAACACCTCCAACTAGGGTGTCAACGCTGTCAACGTCCCATGATACCATGCATCTTAAATGTACAACACCTCCAACTAGGGTGTCAACGCTGTCAACATCCCATGGTACCATGCATCTTAAATGTACAACACCTCCAACATTAAAGTCACATAAAATAGGCAGAGTGCGAAATAGACAGACCCACATGTCCCTTCAAACGTGTGCACAAGAAGAAAATGTTTTTCTAATTTAGACATAATGATGGTCAAAGTCATTTGGATGAGAATGATAGCGGTTTTGCAAGCTGTAAAGCATATCATGACCATTAGGCTTTTACACACTGCCCTGGCCTGGCATAACTGGAGATGTGCTCTGCAAACTACTCATCCCCTCTAACGTCATTAAATCCCTTTAAAAAGAGCCTCATTTGAGGAGCAATAAAAAAATCTAATCATTTTATTACCAAAAGAGTATTTAACAAGTTGCTAATGAAATGCCAAAGGCAGGTTAGCTACGTTTAACCTTCAGAAAGAAAACCATGGATCACCGTCTTTGCCTCAAGGCATTGTGGGACAGAAATGTCATCCTCCATTATCCTCCACACCTGAAGTGGCACATTTCCCCTCTCACTCTGTCACACACACATGTACGCACACATGCACACACACACACTCCCCGAGAGGGGGGCGAAAAAATTTGGTGATTCAATTAATGGACGTTCTTTATGCGTGGGGAGAGGGCGCAGCTGCACATATCTTTATGCATGGGGCGGACGACACACACACAAACACCCACATGCCTCACACTGTGCGAAACTTCTGACGGGACACTAGGGCAGAAAGAGACACTAGCTCGCTCTCACACAGTCTGCACACACACACACACACACACACACACACACACACACGGGCTGTTCACCACGGCACTACAGCGGCCGCTCCACTGGAGCTCTCTACGGGTCAATTAATGGGAAAATGAGGCACTCTCAGTCTGTCACCATAAAAGAGGGATACCGCTCATATACCGTTAAACTACCTGCCTGGGTGTGTGTGTGTGTGTGTGTGTGCTGTTTCTAGTCCCTCTTGCTCCATGGTGTGTGTGTCAAGGTTATTATAGTTTTACATTTTTATTCGTTTTTTGATTTTTATTTGGAATTCAGTTTAGTTTCAGTTCGTTTTTCACCAGAGTTGCTAGTTTCTATTCAGTTTAAGTTGTATACAAATATTTATATTTGATTTTTATATTATCTCGTTTTAGTGTTAGGGACAGAAAGCGTGGGTCGTGGGAGGCTAGGGTCCCTTTGTGTTGTATCGTTTTAGTGTTAGGGACAGAAAGCGTGGGTCGTGGGAGGCTAGGGTCCCTTTGTGTTGTATCGTTTTAGTGTTAGGGACAGAAAGCGTGGGTCGTGGGAGGCTAGGGTCCCTTTGTGTTGTATCGTTTTAGTGTTAGGGACAGAAAGCGTGGGTCGTGGGAGGCTAGGGTCCCTTTGTGTTGTATCGTTTTAGTGTTAGGGACAGAAAGCGTGGGTCGTGGGAGGCTAGGGTCCCTTTGTGTTGTATCGTTTTAGTGTTAGGGACAGAAAGCGTGGGTCGTGGGAGGCTAGGGTCCCTTTGTGTTGTATCGTTTTAGTGTTAGGGACAGAAAGCGTGGGTCGTGGTGAGGCTAGGGTCCCTTTGTGTTGTATCGTTTTAGTGTTAGGGACAGAAAGCGTGGGTCGTGGGAGGCTAGGGTCCCTTTGTGTTGTATCGTTTTAGTGTTAGGGACAGAAAGCGTGGGTCGTGGGAGGCTAGGGTCCCTTTGTGTTGTATCGTTTTAGTGTGTGTTTTTTGGATGTCACTTTTCGCAACTGGGGGGCAGTAATACATAAGGTGATGGGTCAGGTCATAGGTTAGGTTAGGTCTCATCTCAATGTGACTTGAATTTAAAAAGAGTAGCGCTGAGACTGACGCCAAAAATTTGGTGAAAGGAAACTCTCTCGCCCATGTTTACACCAATCAATGTTTTTTCACCTCAGTAGGACACAAATCAAATTAGCTACCTAGCCGATTTTTTTTACCTACCAGATTTACCCACCAGATTGAGTAGCATGAAATCCCCCAAAAGCAGATCTGAACGCGACTGCTGCAGTGGAGAGAGAGAGATTTGATCATTTATGCTGCTGATCTTGCTTTTCATGAGAGTGGAGCATGGCGTGTGTAGCTCGTTGACCAGTCATACAGTAAGTCATCAAGCGGCAATACGCTACGGTCATAGAGCCTCGCTCTGTGTGCGGCAAAAGTTAGGCATTACCTAATCAATGGAAGATTAGCATTCTGAATGGAATTGTTGTTATTCGCAACTGTAGGATGAGAAAGCACATGCACTGCAGCTTCAGTTATCCTAGCTAGCAAACGTTAGCTAGTTTAACAAGCTTCTCCCAGTTTGACGCACTTAAGACAGGTTCTACATAATCATATTTGATTATAAATAACCCAGCTATGGCAACTATTAGTCTACTATAGTGTGAATCGGCTTGGTTGGTTACTGTCTCTCGTCTCTCCCTCCCTGCTCCCTGTGTCACTCGAACACAGTTCGGTCCCTCCCCAGCCTGCTAGAGTGGCACCTCTATCCCTCCTCTAGCGCTTTCTCAGCTCCGGTTTATGAAGTAGCTTCAAAAAATAATTTTCTGCTGCTTCCCTCACTCAGAACGGATCGGGTCTGGATCCGACCAGGTATATACGGAACGGGTCGAGTTGTCCTCGGGTCCATTCGGAACAGGTCTCTTATATTTATAACAATTATTTATCAGGTCCTGGTGTGAAGGGGTCCACATTTTTGGACCCGTGAAGACCTCTACTATGCAATGCATGTTTCCAGGAGGATGCACAGCCAACTGGTTTGCATGCCCTGGCGAAGGGCCCTATCATGCGGACGAGGTCGTTGGAGTTCGTTGGTCCCCAGTGGTGGTGAGTATACCGGTAGCTAGAACATAGACTGCTGGTTATGTATCTGGCTATGTATATTTTGATAATCATTATGACTATCATCGCTTGCATAGCTGACGTTAGCCAGCTAGCTAGCTACCCTAACTAGCTAAATAACATTAATCTACCTCAATACAACTCAGATTTGGCTTGGAAACATAATAACATGATTGCGATGTCACCAGATTGACTTTAGATGTAGTAGAACTTTAGCCAGATAACTAAGATTGAGTGGACCACTGTATTTTAGCTAGCTTACATTATTATTGCTAGCTATTTTGTTTTTATGCATTTAGCTAGTAACAGTAATGACAACATTGTCATCGCTTTTAAAGTAAATTTGACAATATAATAATATGGCAAAGTTGTTTCCTACTCATTTTTTGCCTACTTTAGCCATTTCATCGTATTTCCATGCCACTCTAAGTTAGTGCAATTTAGACAAAACAGTCAAATTAGTCTCAGAGGTGTAACCTATGTCTAGGGAACAAATAAATATGGGATGCTTCTATGGTGGTACTAACTAACTCATGTCTGACTAGAACAGTGTACTAACTAGCAGCAACAAGTTCTCCCAAGTGGTGCAGTGGTCTAAGGCACTGCATCTCAGTGTTATAGGTGCCACTACAGACCCTGGTTTGATTACAGGCTGTATCACAACCGGCCGTGATTGGGAGTCCCATAGGGTGGCGCACAATTGGCCCAGCGCCATTTGGCCGAGGTAGGCCGTCATTGTAAATAAGAATTTGTTCTTAACTGACTTGCTTCATGAAATAAGTAAAACAAACCCAGTAGCATAGCAAAACATGTCACAGTTGGTTGCGTAGTGTAACTGTGTCACCGGCCTGAATCTAATCCAATCTGGAGCCAGTTAGTCTACATCTGTAAAGTATGGAATTAGCATCCAAACGAGATTACGTTATTTCTCAAGCTAAACTTGAGGGATGATGACAGTCGTCGACCCTGTTTTTCTGTTTGACAAAGTTTACAGTTGGTTGCCAGACTGATCTTCTGGTCATGATCGGATGCCGGAACCTACCAGAAGGAGCGAAGGTGGGTATAATAACATGTCCAGCAATATGATTGCAATGATTTAGCGACCTCCAAAAATAATTGTATTCACTGTTCACTTGCTATTTTCAGGCAAGACTTCAGACTAAAAGTGTGACATGCGACACAACTACCCTCGGGACACCTCCTCCGTTGTTGCCAGTCTCCCTTGACTCCTATGAAAAGAACACGCCATCTTGAGGCCTCTGATAGTGACCCGAGTTACTGCACGGAACACACAGGCGGCTTCATCGACAACACACGTGAAATATGAAGGGTTGTTTTCAAAAATACCCAGCTTGATAAACTATTAGGCTAATTCGCCAGCCAAGCAGATACTAGTAGAGTCATTTCGGTTGTGAAGTGTGTTAGCAATACGCTTTGTCTTTTCTGTAGAACAAAATACAATTGACCACTTGGCTGTCTATTATATAACCCTGTCACAGGCCCTCCCAATCAACACCACCTCATAATATTGCCTGCTGCAGTTGTTGGAGAGATGTCCAGTTTGCAGCCCAACATGCAGCCTAGAGAAGACCAGCCCTCGCTGTGAGCATTCCTGTGAATGGAACAGTCGGCCACATGTTGGCCAGCAACCTTCACCTGTCAGCGGAAACAGCTTTCACGGGCTCATTTGTACAAATACAGAAGGTAGCCCACTTCGTTACTTTGATACATTTGAAAACCCAATTGTGAAACATCATTTATGCAAACTGACATTATTTGTTGCTTATTTTCTACTTCTTAGATGCATATACAGTAATGTCCAGGGCGTAACCTAGCCTGGTGGAACCTGCCTGATCGCTGAGTTCACCGTTCTGTTGCACTTCGCATGTTATGATACCTGACGTGAAATAGAAAGGGGAATGCAGAGATCAGGTTGGTTCCACCAGGCTAATCATAACCACTACTGATCATGTAATCAGTGCTCTCTCTGTGTGTGTGTGTGTGTGTGTGTGTGTTTATTTGTGTGTGACCGACCAGTACCTTTGATGAGGGGGATGAGGCCTCACCTCCAGCCTCACCTCTTGCCCGCACAACGGTCCTCGATGGGGAGAACAGAATCAGGTAGGTTTAGTCTGACCTGTTCAATATTCAACATAGTGTATGTTTGTGTGTCACATCACCTATCCCAAACTTCCATTGGATAATAGAACAGTGACTGTGTGTGTTCACAGAGATGCATGAGATGCAGAGAGACCCGGCATTCAACACATCCACTCAACACATCCACAATGAGGTGATTAGTAATAATATAGTGCAGCACATATGTCCAGTATTGGCAGCATCTTTTCCATTCCATGATGGACTCTGCCTCAGCTCTGCCTATTTCTACAGATGGACTGGAGGTGCTTTTGCCAGACGGCAGCCTCAGTCATTGGATGGGAAGACCGTAATTGGCTAGGTTTTATCTGACCTGTTCAAACTTCAACATTGTACCTGTTTGTGTGTCAGATATGACCTATCCTATCTGCCATTGGCAGAACAGTGACTGTGTGTATGTTTTCACAGAAACATTTACGGCACCAACACATGGAGACTTGCAAGATGATGTGATGAAGTCCAGACTGACAGACAGGCTTGATACGGATGTCTGATTGATACTGATTGTTTAAAAAAAATTATTGAATGATATCAGTCAATATGGGGAGTGAGAAACCCTGTGTATTCTGCACCCGGATCAGGGAACTCCTGTTGTATACTGGTCACCACACGGGAAATTATGACCATTCTGACATGTTTGCCACGGTGGCCCCATTACCACCAGACAAAATGCTGATAGGCACAGTATCCGTATCAGCTGGGAATGACAATGAAAGATGAAAGGTGCACATTGTTATATTAGCAGACCACTGCTTCTATGGTGTTATGTAAAGGGTTGTTTATTTTACGTGGACCTGTTACTGCATTTGAAAGTTATCAAAGCACTTAGTTTAGAATATTTACATAAATTCCGCAATTGCATTCTTCTCATATCTACTGACCTATTCAAAGCTTCTTACGGCATCTCACCATACATCTGCCTGTAGTTATTGAACTCAACCTGGAGGAGGTTTGTTTGTTGTGATTGAGTGGGGGAAACAGCTGCAAGGTTCTGACAGATGGGTGTGTCTTTGTGGTGGCAAGGATACACCCAAGAAACACTCACATCAAACCACACCTCCAAGCCAACTCACATTTGGCTTCTGTCATGTCCGCCAGAAGCAAGCCAAAAAAGCAAGCCAAAAAAAACAACAAAGGCAATTCAGCAGGTGCAGTTCCCCTTGGGATCCCAAGGGGTGCACGTTTTGGTTTTTGCCCGGACACTACACAGCTGATTCAAATAATCAACTAATCATCAAGCTTTGATCATTTGAATCAGCTGTGTGGTGTTAGGGCAAAACCAAAACGTTCACCTCTGGGGTCCAGAGGACTACGTTTGGGAAACGCAGCGTTAGGCTTCCTGCCGCCCAGTTAGTTTTGGAGTCAAAGATAATAGTTTTAGTATAGTTTTTCAAACGGGTTTGTTAATTATTTGATTTCAGTTTACTAAATATTTTCGTTTTCGTTTTCGGTTCAGTTTTCGTTTACTATAATAACCTTGACTGTGTGTGTATTCATGTGTGTATGTGTACGTGTGTGTGTTTATGTGAGAGAAAGTGAGACATATTTCTGGTGAAGTAATTGTCAAGTCCTTAAGGGCAGATATACACCGAGGCCCTCTTGTAGTGCCCAGAATTGTCCATACATCACCGCCGAGCCACAGCTCCTTTGAAGCACAGAAATAATTTATGACCAATAACAAAAATACTCTATTTCCAATAGCTAGTTCCCTCTCCGGTCTGAGGGAAGGCCCCTCAAAGTTAATTGAAAAGAGTCCGGGCTTCATTTGCATAAGAAACACATTGTAACATTGAAAAATGATAAATAAATAGGTGGCCAGGTGTGAAATATGGCTTTTGGCTGGTTGGTCGTTTATAACTATAGGTTTAATTATCTGACGTGTGTGCGCATGCTTTCTTACTTGCATGCCGGTGTCTACAGCATGTGTGTGGTGTATGTGGGTTGTGTGTGTGGTCTGGCTGGACCTTAATGAGAAATACTGTGATGGAGAGGAGGGAGAAGGAGGACAGAGAGGTACAAAGAAACCCTCAGGACTGTCCTCTGTTTACCGAAGGCTGGTAACTTTTACAGCACACAGAGGTGGTGTAGTGAACGATGCTAGCTTGTTGAGTAACTTTGGTTTAACAACTCAAAGACTAAAAAACATTCATTAATAAAAATGCAATTCTTGTGTTGGCTTTTGGAGCAACTGGTAGGCTTTAGCTCAGTGGGCTAATATAGCCTTGTGGTGAGCAGAGTAGTCATAGTGAATAAGTCACATTATGGCTGATACGTGGCTACTGGCTCACTAGGTTCATATTTCCACCTCTCTCTCTCTCTCTCTCTCTCTCTCTCTCTCTCTCTCTCTCTCTCTCTAATTTAAATTCAAAGGGCTTTATTGGTCATGGGAAACATATGTCTACATTTCCAAAGCAAATAGAATAGACAATACACAAAAGGGAAATAAACAATCAGTAAACATTGTACTCACAAACGAATATAGACATTTCAAATGTTATATTATTGGCTGTGTACAGTGTTGTAGCGATGTGCAAATGGTTGAAGTATGAAAGGGGAAAAAAGCAATGTTATTTGTGCTCCTCTGGTTGCTCTTTTCTCATGGCAACAGGCTACAAATCTTGCAGCTGTGATTGCACACTGCGGTATTTAGGAGTTTATTAATGTTTCATTTGTTTTCTAATTCTTTGTTTGTCTGTGTGATCTGTGGGAAATATATGTCTCTACTGTGGTCATATACTTGGCATGAGGTTAGGAAGCGTAGCTCAGTTTGCACCCCATTTGGTGGGCAGTGGGCACATAGCCAGGTCTGTCTATGGTGGCCTCTCTCTCTCTGCCTCTCTCTTCCTCTTAAATCTCTCTCTCTCTCTCTCTCTCTCTCTCCCTCTCTCTGGTTACCATATTTTGCAAGCCTGACTTCCATTGTAACAAGGTTGATTATGGTTTCTTTCTCTTTCTTTCTCTCCTCTCTCTCTCTCTTGCAGTGCATGCTGGGAGTGTTTGGTAGTTGAGAGGCTGTTTTCTTGAATTTCTTCTTGGTGTTTTCTTTAAATTTTTATTTTCAATGTCCACCATAGTTAACACACTGTTAGTTTAGCGGTGCCCACTGTTTTCTTTTCAAAGTTAGGGAGGAAGAGGACAGAGTTTTAGTTTCCTGGGGTTTGGAAAGTGTGGTGTGCGCGATGGCCTCGCAGCCTAGCGCGGAGGAGATGCTGTCGTTACGGCATGGATTCAGGTGTGTTCCTGAGAATGGAATTAAGGTGGAAGAGGTTCTGCTCGCCATCAGCGAACAGGTAGGAGCTGAATTTATACATTCTGCATCTAGAATGAACAAAGCTGTGGTTGTGTTCATGAAAAGAGTGAATTTGATGGGTAGGCTGATCGAGTCCTTCGACTAGAGTGGTTGTCGCTAATTTGCCTCTGTTTATTACGGATGATCAAATCCGGAAAGAATTGAGTCGGTTTGTTATGTTTGCCTTCGGGTTTTGGGAACTGTTGGCAGGTTTTCAGGCAGTTGCCGTTAAGCATGTTGTTTTGTTTCGGAGGCAAGTGTTCATGTCGCTGAATAACAATGAGCAACAGCTTAAAGTGAGGCATGGGGAGGGTTTCCCAGCACAGATAGTCTACGGTGCTTTGAGTGTGGGATTTGGGACATAAGAGCTTTGTGTGCCCACATAAAGGCCGTAGACAAGGTGAGGGTACAAGCGCCAGTGGGGGAAATCGAGGTCAACGTGCAGGGGGCAATGAGACGCAGGCAGCAGAGGCTGGGTCTAGTCATGCCATGGATGGTGGAATAGATGAGGCTGGGCCTAGTCAGGCTAGATATGGTGGGGTAGTCAGGCTACAGATGGAGGTGTAGATGAGGCTGGGCCTCGTCAGGTTATGGAGAGTGTTGTAGATGAGGCTGGGCCTAGTCAGGTTATGGATAGTGGTGTAGATGAGGCTGGGCCTAGTCAGGTTATGGATAGTGGTGTAGATGAGGCTGGGCCTAGTCAGGTTATGGATAGTGGTGTAGATGAGCCTGGGCCTAGTCAGGTTATGGATAGTGGTGTAGATGAGGCTGGGCCTAGTCAGGTTATGGATAGTGGTGTAGATGAGGCTGGGCCTAGTCAGGTTATGGATAGTGGTGTAGATGAGCCTGGGCCTAGTCAGGTTATGGATGTTGGTGTAGATGAGGCTGGGCCTAGTCAGGTTATGAATAGTGGTGTAGATGAGACTGGGCCTAGTCAGGTTATGGATAGTGGTGTAGATGAGGCTGGGTCTAGTCAGGTTATGGATAGTGGTGTAGATGAGGCTGGGCCTAGTCAGGTTATGGATAGTGGTGTAGATGAGGCTGGGCCTAGTCAGGTTATGGATAGTGGTGTAGATGAGCCTGGGCCTAGTCAGGTTATGGATAGTGGTGTAGATGAGGCTGGGCCTAGTCAGGTTATGGATAGTGGTGTAGATGAGGCTGGGCCTAGTCAGGTTATGGATAGTGGTGTAGATGAGCCTGGGCCTAGTCAGGTTATGGATAGTGGTGTAGATGAGCCTGGGCCTAGTCAGGTTATGGATGTTGGTGTAGATGAGGCTGGGCCTAGTCAGGTTATGAATAGTGGTGTAGATGAGACTGGGTCTAGTCAGGTTATGGATAGTGGTGTAGATGAGGCTGGGCCTAGTCAGGTTATGGATGGTGGTGTAGATGAGGCTGGGCCTAGTCAGGTTATGGATAGTGGTGTAGATGAGGCTGGGCCTAGTCAGGTTATGGATAGTGGTGTAGATGAGACTGGGCCTAGTCAGGTTATGGATGGTGGTGTAGATGAGGCTGGGCCTAGTCAGGTTATGGATGGTGGTGTAGATGAGGCTGGGCCTAGTCAGGTTATGGATGGCTGTGTAGATGAGGCTGGGCCTAGTCAGGTTATGGATAGTGGTGTAGATGAGACTGGGTCTAGTCAGGTTATGGATAGTGGTGTAGATGAGGCTGGGCCTAGTCAGGTTATGGATGGCTGTGTAGATGAGGCTGGGCCTAGTCAGGTTATGGATGGTGGTGTAGATGAGGCTGGGACTGGTCAGGTTATGGATGGTGGTGTAGATGAGGCTGGGACTGGTCAGGTTATGCTAGTGGACGAGGAGAGTATAGTGGGAAAGTGTAAGCAACTAGCGGGGGGTGGAGGACGATGTCATGCGGAAGAGGAAAGATGGGGAGAAGAAAGGAGGTGGGAGGGGAAAGGCTGGGGTGGTCAAAGGCACCAAGGAACCTTTGCCTGGTGCTCAGGGAGAGAGGAGGGGCAGGTGGTCAGGATGGGAGATGGAGACTAGGAGGAGGAAGGTGAGTCTGAGGAAGAGGATGATGAGGAGGCCTTTTTTACAGACTCCTCTTCAATGGGTCAAGAGCTGACAGCCTGTCAAGCAGAGGGGTCAAAGTACATGGTGAGGGAACTGTCAAGGTTCCTGAATGACACTAAGGGGCAAAAAGTCAATCTTGAAGCTTTTCTTTTTTGATCCGGGAAAGTTTGTAAGATCAATACAGCACGCTATGAAAAATGAGGGGTGTCCTCTCACCCAGGAAACGGTTTAGGTTGAGGAAGAGGGTCAGAACAGTGTGTTCAGGTCTACCTTCAGACGCTGTTTAGATGAATAGTTTCATTCTGGCACTGGGGCTTTTTGAGCTTTGCTATTGGTCTCTTTCTTTGCTGGCTTTTCTCCCACTTATGGAGACTTTTCAGGTAGACTCGCTTAATATAAATGGCACCAGAGATGTGGGAAAGAGGAGTGTGTTGGGTGAATATGTAAAACAAAACAAAAAATATAGGTGTTGTTTTTGCAGGAGACGCATAGTGATGTGGTAAACGCATAGTGATGTGTATGCGCCTAACACAGAGAGAGAGAGGGAACTTGCGAGCTACCATTCTCATGGTGGGTTTATCAGAGCACCACATAACCATGGCTCGGCTGTCTATTTGACCAGGGCCTCGGCAGGCATCCTATTGAAAGTTTAATGTAAAGCTCTTACAAGATGCCACTTTTTGCTCAGCTTTCCAGATGTTTTGGGAAAGGTAGGGGCAGCGAAGAGAGGAGTATGAGTCTCTGAGTCAATGGTGCGATGTGGGGTAAGTCAGAATTCGGCTTTTCTGTCAACAGTATACAGCTCTCTCATCCTCAGAGGCTAGGGGAGTATTGGGGAACTTAAGCATAGTATTAGTGAGATGGATGTAGAGATGGTGGGGCAAGGCAATGCAGGCCTCCTGGCTAATTTAGCTGAATTACGTAGGGACCTGGGCAGTTTCTTCCAGGTTAAAGCAAAGGGAGCACTTGTAAGAGCTAGGTTCTCCATGCACAAGGAGATGGATGCTCCCAGCTCCTTCTTCTTTGGTTTGGAAAGACAGAGCGGTGATAGGGAATGCATTGTCTACGGCTGTCTGATGGGCGGGTAACCTCTGTGGTGGGGGAGATGCGGGAGCAGACTGTGGAGTTTTATGCTGAGTTGTATAGGGCAGAACTGTGTGACCCTATGTTTCCTCAGGAACTGTGTGATCCTATGTTTCCTAAGCTCTCTCTGGTACAGAGGGATGAAATGGACACTCCACTGTTGTTCCATGAACTGGCAGAGGCCGTAACCCAGGTGTCCCCCGGCCGTGCACCGGGGATCGATGGACTCCCAGTGGAGTTTTCAAAAAAATTCTGGGGATAATTGGACTGGACTTCTTTTGCAAGTTGCGTGAGTGCGTCGGGGTAGGAACGTTTCCGATGAGCTGCCGTCTCTAACTCTCCTGCCCAAAAAAGGGGACTTGTGTGAACTTAAGAACTGGAGGCCTGTGGCATTGCTCTGTGCGGACTACAAGATATTTGCCAAGGTCCTCGCTAGCAGACTGAAATCCCATCTGGACTCTATAGTACATAAGAACCAGACAAATTGTGTACCGGGACGCTTAATCATGGACAACTTGTTCTTAATCAGGGACATGTTGGACTCGTCGAGAGTTTCTAAAGTGAACTTTGGACTGGTCTCTTTAGATCAAGAGAAGGCTTTTGACAGAGTGGGCCATGAATATCTGTTTAATGTGATGTCTGTGTTTGGGTTTGGGGAAAGGTTTTTGACCAGTGTGAAGATGTTGTATGCTGGGGCATCATGTATGGTCAAGGTGGGAGGGGAGCTCAGTAAGCCAGTCTGGGTGAGGCGGGGCAGTACACAAGGATGCCCTCTATCAGGGCAGTTATATACACTAGCCATTGAGTCTTTCTGGGGCGTCCTACACAGGAGACTGCAGGGAGTGTGCTGGACAGTCATGAATTGTGTTGACAGGCATAGCAGTGTCAGTGTATGTAAATTACATTTCTGTGATGGTCAGGGATGGGCAGGATATGCAGGCACTAGAGACTAGTCTGAAGGTGTACAAAGGAGCTTTGTCAGCTAAGATGAACTGGGGCAAGAGCAAAGCTCTGTTATGTGGGGCATGGAGGGATTTGGGGGTGCACCTGGCCTCGGAGAGGTGGGTCAGGATGAACTGGGAGGGGCTGCCACAGGCAGTGGGAGGTGCCTATCTTCCACAACCCAGCTATCCCTTTGAGATCGGTTCAGTCGGCCACCCTGCAGAGGCAACTGATGGTAGCAGGTTTACTAAGTCTGGGTGACCTGCGACTGCTGGGGGAGGAGGGGTGGAAAACTCCAGAAGTCCTGGCACAACAAACAGGAATAACGTCTCCTAGGCTGCTGGAGAGATTCCTGGAGGAGATCCAGGAGGCACTGTAAGGGGGAGTATTGAGCGGCCAAAGGGGGAGGGGCGACCAATGTTTCCGCCACTGCAGGTGACGGCAGAGACTGGGGACTGGCAAGGGGGTCTGGGGGACTTATTCGATTTTAACACTCCGAGTCTGGGGGAGTTTGAGGGGGTGGGTGGTGAAGCTCTCTACAACCTCTGCATTAAGGTAACGAACATTAGGAGCCTGAAAGGAGTGAAGGCACATCAGTGGCAGAGGGTATGTGGGGAGGAGAGTATGGTGGGTTTTAGATGGAGGGGGCTCTACAAACCCCCAGTACCGAAGAGGTCAGGGGACCTCCAGTGGAGGGTTCTACATGGAGCCCTGGCCACTAACAGCTGGTTGGCACGGGTTGAACCGGGAGTCGGACAGGGTTGTCCTTTCTGTATTATGAGTGAAACTGTCAATCATGTGTTTTCTGTGTGAGCCAGTTTAATGCCATTAATGTCTCTGTTGGAATGTCTGTGTGAGACGTTGGGGGTGGAGTTTACTGATGGGATGTTTATAAAGGGGTACAGGTATTCAAATAAGGAGAAGGCCAAATGTGTGTTGTTGAATTTTCTGTTTGCTCAGGCAAAGTTGTCTATTTTGCTAACAAGGACGAACAGGGTCAAAGGTGGGAGGATAACAGATCCTTCACTATTATTTCATGGGATGGTCTCTGTGCTGCTTAGGGTGGAATTTGAGTTCTATAAAATTATAAAAAGTGTGGAGATGTTTCAGGAGATCTGGTGTGTCGGGGGGCTGTCTGTACAGCTGGGGAAGATGGGTTGTAGAAGTGGTGAGATTTTTGGTTATTGTGATGTGGGGTGTTGTTTTGTATCGTGGTGAAGATGGCAAGGTGAGTATGGTATGCAGTACTGCAGTACAGGAGATAATTCGTTTTTCTGTTTTAAGTTTGGGGGGGTTAATGAAATGAGAATGTTTCATTAAAGAAAGACAAAAAGTCTAAATTCTCTCTCTCTTTCTCTCTCTCTCTCTCTCTCTCTCTCTCTCTCTCTCACTCACTCACTCACTCACTCTCTCTGTTACTCTCACTCTGTTTCTGGTTATCATAGTTCACCAGTCTGACTTCCACTGTAACAAGGTTGATTATAGTTTCTTTTTCCATTGTCTCTTTTCAATGTTATTGTGTGTGTATGCCCTGTTATGGCCCAGATAAAGAAAGCCCTGTAGCAGGCAATGAAACAGTGTACTTCATATACCACTCAGGCCATGGTGATTATATATTCTACGCGGCTTTCTGGGTTGAATACATTCTCTGTTTTCTGATTGAAATTAGGTTGTTGAGTTAAATATATTTAACATTCAACGCTCTTCTGTGGTTTGAAACCCCTGAGTAAGATATCTCTATTTTACTGCGGGCCTCATACTCTGGTTAGAGTGCTCATGGCTTGCTTCGGTACAGATTAAGAGCTCATTTGAGCAGGAGGGCCCGACAGGCAGGAACGTATCCCCGTGCAGACAGATGACACGAGGCCACCTCTGTCTCCACTTCCCCTCCCTTCTCCCTGTCTATTCTTCCTCCGCCCTTTCTTTCTCTCCTCTTTTGTGCATAAAGTAAACAGCTTGTGTTGCCCCGCAGGTAGAGAGCCTGGCTTTCACCTTCACTCCGCCTCTCCGGTCACTTCCCCGTAGTGCTTGCGCCCTAGCGGCAACTCCCGGGGTGTTTTTTTTTCTTTAGTCGATGGAGGGAGGCAGTAGCAGTAGCGAAGCATGGCACTCCCTGCTCAGCCTTATTAAAGTGGAGGAAGGTGATATATAGGGTAATGTGGGGTAACTAGCCCCTGTAAGAACAATGTCCAATTGCTGACATGAAAAAGCAAAGTGTGGATGAATGTCATGCTTAGGCAAACAAACTATGAAGGGAAGTAAGTGGCCACAGTTGACACTTTTCTTGTCATTAACTGAAGTACCGGGGTAACTGGAAAAATGTTATGAGCGAGGCAAGAATTGCTGTATTTCGAATGGTACTGTAATTCCACCCCACAGAATACAGTACTGTACCATGTCTTTGGAGCTCTATTAGGTGCATGATATTGTTGTTGCTGACTCATGAATATATTTTTAAGGTGTGCCTTGTAAGAGGCTATCAGATATGAAGGTAAGACCCAGATCCAGACCACGTTGGATAACCAATAGTTTAATAATGCGAAAGGGGCAGGCAAATAGACAGGTCAAGGCAGGCAGGGGTCAATAGTCCAGAGAAGAGACGGACAGGTACGGCAGGCGGGTTCAGGGTCGGGTCAGGCAGGCGGGCTCAGAGACAGGACAGGCAAGGGTCAAAACCAAGAGGGCAAGATAAAGAGAGACTGGGGGAAAGCAGGAGTTGAGATAAACCACTGGTTGGCTTGAACAAACAAGACGAACTGGCAACAGACAGACAGAAAACACAGGTGTAAACACACAGGGGATAATGGGGAAGGTGGGCGACACCTGGAGAAGATCACAAAGACAGGTGAAACAGATCAGGGTGGGACAGAGGCTAGATTTGTTGCACCCATGAGTGAGAATGCTGTAACAATTGAACTCCTATGTGGTGACAGTAAACCATCCATTAAACATTTATAGGGGACAGATTTGAGTGGCAACAAGTCTTAAAGCTTCGATGGTTGAAGCTTCATTTTGCCATGTCCTTTTGATCCTTTCTGCCCTGTGGCCGCTGGCTTTTTGGAAGCCTTTTTTTAAGGCCTCTAGAAGTGATATAAAACACAAAATATTCATTAATATGCTGTAATGTTTGTAAACACTTTACCTAGCAGTCAACCTGCTTGCACTAATCCCTTGTAATTACAGTAAAATACTGTGAAATACAAACCCCACCTATCAACGAATTTCATTCATTCATCTATTCATTCCGATTACGCTAAAACCACATAGGAATTAAATAGTCACTACACTGTACTTGCTTTGATACCCTATTTATATTACAGTAGGTGTACTGTAATATGAAATACAGAATTTTACTTGCCACGAGCTGCTTGTTAGCTTCTGTCAAAATCCCGGTAACCCCTTTACAGGGTACCATTGACTTACATTGGACTGCCAGGGGGGCCAGTTGCCCCACTGGAGGGTTGCCAGTTGCTCCCAACACACTCACCTTCATTTTACTGCTTTATCACCCCCCAGCCCAGAAATACACCCAGATAGACAAGCTAGCACAGCTTATCCTCGGAATGAAATGAGCAGGCGTGGTGGCGGGGCTGGTGCAGTGCTGCTGGATAATGAAGGAGGGCGAGGCAGCTACAGGCCCGCCGTCCACTGGGATAATTACGCACGGCTCCGGGCTGTCTGTCGGTCGGTCTGTCTGTCTGTCTGTCGGCTCAGGACCCCTTTTTTGATGTCTCTATTTCAATGGGGAGGTTCTGCCTGAGCTTGAAATGCATAGTAAAAGCTATTAAAATTGAAATTGTTCTAGGGCGGGGAGAGGGGGGGTGTAGGGGGGAGGGAGCGTGACCCTATCAGAGGATGTTTAATAAGGTGCGAGTCGAGCGAGGCACTCGGTGCGGCGAGGGTGGCGGTCGATTCTCGTGGGTGGCGGCGAACTGAGGGCACGCGCTGCTAGCACGCCGTTGACTACTGCCTCATGTGCCCGCCACTTGTCTCTCTCTCTCTTCCTCTCCTTCTCTTTTTCTTTCTCTCCATCTCTCTCTCTTTGTCCTCTGAACTCCTCTCACAGAGGTAAAATAGATTCATATTCCCGAAACTGACTACAGACAACCAGACCATAGAGGTTTTTCACCTAGAGGTAGGATCATCATTTTCAAAAACGTTTTCCAACTACATTGTTATGTTGTGAATTTATGAAATAAAAACATTTTTAGAAATGAAGGAAAAATAACTATTTAATTCACAATTCAAAATGGAATACATTATGCCTGACAGTATTTAAATGAACTCTCAGTGGCAGTGCATAGGCCTAAATGATCATCAATGCATTTTATGGTTGTGATATACATTTGTACATTTTTGTGTTGTTTGTGGTGTGTAGGTAAGTGAGTGAGGATATGCATTATGTGTGTGTCCAGTGCGGAGGAGCCTAGTCCAGGCCAGGAGAGGGATGGAGAGGAGAGGAGGAGGGGGTGAGGGAGGTGAATGTGGCAGAAAGCTCTGACCAGCACACTCACCCCTCTCCAGGGAAACAATGACTTTGAGAATGTGAGAGCACAGCCTGGCACACACACACACACACACACACACACACACACACACACACACACACACACACACACACTGGGAGAAGAATGGAGCGGGCAAACTCATTCATCACCTCAGCAAATATAACAGCCTATTGTTGGCCCTCACAAAATGGAGGACACGCTTACGCCTGCATTCACAGGAATAGACACAGACTGGAAGTGCAAAGTCATATGTGTACACACACACACACACACACACACACACACACACACACACACACACACACACACACACACACACACACACACACAATATGTTTTTCTATCCTCGTGGGCACCTACAATATATTACCATTGAATATCCAATATTCCCTCATTTACTGTACTCCATGCAATATATTGTGTTATGTTTGTATACTTGTATGCTGACATAACAAAATGAGTTTCCGTGTACAGTATATCGTATCATATCGTAACCCCTAACCCTAAACCTCACCCTAACTCTTACCCTTACCCTAATTCTAACCCTACATCTAATTGTAACCATAACCCTAAACCTAACCGCTAAGCTTAAAATAGCCTTCGTCCTCATGGGGATGTGGGGAATGTCCCCATGAGGGAGAATTTTCCTTGTTTTATTCTATTCTTGTGGGGTCTTCCGGTACCCACGAGGATAATAATACAAGCCCGCCGCCCTACACACACACACACACACACACACACACACACACACACGCACACACAACCTATATGTCTACTTCTGTCTTGGCGAGAACCATGTAGTCCATGTCCCATCCCCTTCTCCTCTCCCTGCCTGGCACAAACCCTCTTTAACCTCTCTGGTTCTGTTCTCATTGTTACAAAACTGTGTGCTTGCCTTTGTTCCAACCTAGCTCCAACACACCTTATTCAAATAATCCTGGTCTACATTTAAGACCATGATTTAGTTGAATGTTTGAACGTTAATGTGATAGTACTAGGCTTGGACAAGTGGACGTACACCTGCACACACTGCGGCGCTCCGGGACCTACACCTGAGTTGGCTACACTTGGGTCATATTCATTAAGTCGCACCGTAGACATAAAAAAACAACAACATTGTGCAATGGAAAATGAAAATGGGCATTTCTTATTGGATAAATTCAAATAGTATCTCCCCGTTTCTTATCTCTCCGTGCCTAGTGAATACGACCCCAGACTAACCCTTCAGACAATCCCCTCGTTCACCTAGTGTTAGTCCCTCTCCTCCGACCAGCAGATGGCAATGTTTACCATGAAATGAGACCTAATAGCTTACCCTGAGTAACTGAAAGGACCGGGCTCTGCTCAGCCAGCACCCTGAATGAGAGAGGGAGGGAAAGGGAGAGAGAGGGGAGGGCGAGAGAGAGGGATGTAGAGGTGTTCTTTCTGTAGGGAGATGAGTTCTGGCACAGTAAGTCATTGAGGCTAATGATCATCACCTTCCTTGCCTTTGAAAGAGGAGTCCTTCAGCGCAACAATACGTAGATCAGCACAGTGCGTGCATATGGCCAGACGTCAACATTAACACAATCCATGTAATAGATACACTACTGTACATTACTCAGACAGGACATGGAAGAAGGTTAGACACGCTTTGTGTCCGTTGGGGACCGTTGTTACATGTGTTCTTATGAATGTAGTCAAAACCTGCAGAACAATCTCACATATAATCAGCACCGTCTTTAGTGTAAAAGAAAAAGTGTCTTAAAAGAAAAAAAGAAAGAAATGATCTCGGTCGAAGACTGTGACTGTAGTTTGGGGGTGACACTTAGCGAGCGAGGGTTAGAGTGTGTGTGTGTGTGTGTGTGTGTGTGTGTGTTAATGCAGACGTACTTCTTTGGATCTTGGTGTGGCTGTATGTGTTTGCATGTATTTGTGAGTATGTGAAACAGTGCCGACCAAGGTATACTTTTGAAGGTATAAACTGTACAGTATTTCTTTACACTTCTCAAGCTCCTTTCAACGTAATCAAATGTTCACCTTGCAGAAATGTCCCCCGTCTTGAAACGAATCCTATTTATACAGGCACCTGTGCTAAATCCTTATTTTTTAAAATATTTGTCAATTACTTTTTTGTTGTTGTATAAAACTTTGAGTTTATTTTTGAGTGTTTCATGGAAACCGATAGAACTACGGCCCACTATTTATCTTCAAGCTATCTAGCTACAATGAATTCCCCAAAACACATCAACATGCATAGCGAAAACATAGATGGCTTTCTGTTTTTGCATGTTTAGATGAACTGAAGCACAAATGGAAAAATGTACAAGCACAAAGCTCATGGTGAATGTGTCAATATCTATGGACAATATCAGCTTAATAATGTAAACAACTACTGATCAAATGTTGGGATTTAGAATCCCACTCTAAAATTTGAAGAATAGATTAGCAGTTACTCTAACCGACAATTTAAAAAATAAATACAATACAATAGCGTTATAATTAAGCATACTTGTTTTTTGTCTTCAATTTGGTTATGAAAGGCACAAATATTTAAAGAATAAACAGTGAATTAATAATTCATTAAATTCAAAATGAAATCATCAAGTGATGATTTAAGTGTAATTATGCTGTGTAATAGGGCGCTTATACTTAGCAAATTAAGTTTACTGTAAAAGTGTCCTAACAACGAACACACACACACACACACACACACACACACACACACACACACACACACACACACACACACACACAACATCCAGTGGCAATATAAAACATATACAACTATTACAATAAGACAAAACACATAACCAAATAAATCTGAATAATAGAATTGAACTTGTGATTAAAAGAGGAAAATAGCAGGTTTTGATTTGGAGTGTGTTCTACAGTAGTTTGAGACGGGAGAGTCCCTGAATGGTGCGATAATTATACATCCACTCACAGCCATATGCTGAACAACCTCTCTGATTTACTGCCTCTTTATTGGTCGTTCTGAATTATTTGTAGCCATTAGGATCATTTTTAGGCTTCCAAGAGTCATCTTTAAGACACAAATGACATACAGAAACCAAAGCAAATTCAGGAATAAAATATACTAACAAAATGAGCTTTGTATTTGATAAAATCATGAATATCATATAAAAAGAAGTTTTAAAAGCAAGAATTCATTATGTCCATTTTAATAAGTCATTCTTGTTTATAAAGTTTCAATATGAAAATGTGTATTTTCAAATTATTATCATCAAACCACATACAGCAATTAGGGTTAATGGCCTTGCTCAAGGGCACATCGACAGATTTTTCACCTAGTCAGCATGGGGATTCACACCAGTGACCTTACGGTTACTGGCCCAACACGCTTATCCGCCAGGCTACCAGCCACTCTATGCATACATAAAATATATATATATGCCACCTAATTAAATTATTAGGAAATGAAATAGATTCATTTCATGTTTTAATCCATCATCAATACATTCATCTAATATATTTTAATATTTTTGTGTCAAAATAATTTTGTCAATAAATAGTTCCGTATTGATTCCAATAGTGTACCATTGTTAACGCATCCTAAACTGAAATGGAAAAACATTCCTGTCTTAAAAAAGGGAAAAGCTGTAGACTCCCGATCTGAGCAGACCATAAGAGACAATGTACCGTCTAACCATCATTCCATTACTTATCCCTGATTACATGATCACTGAGTCTTAATAGCAGTTCTTTGTTGTATACTGCATTTTATAAGGAGCAATAAATAGATGAGTCAGAGGATCAGATGAGATCAGATCAGTTATAGAAGGAGCTCTCCTAGCTCTGCCTCACTTAGTACTGTTACCAATCTAATCCACTCTCACTTACTCCCTCTCCCAGGTACCTACGCTCTGTCCTTTCACTCAATTCTGTTTACTATCTGCACAATTATTCTCAATTATACCACTTAGAGGGGGGCTCCACGAGGGGCAAGAGGGAGAGAAGGAGAGAGGGAGAGAGGGGGAGTAGAAGCCCTCATCTTGCATGCATGTAACCTCTGAGAGAGATGGAGAGAGAGAGATAAAGAGAGACAAAGAGAACGAGAAAAAGAGAGAGAGAGAGAGAGAGAGAGAGAGATAGAGATAGAGAGAGAGAGAGAGAGAGAGAGAGAGAGAGAGAGAGAGATGGAGAGAGAGAGAGAGAGAGAGAGAGAGAGAGAGAGAGAGAGAGAGAGAGAGAGAGAGAGAGAGAGAGAGAGAGAGAGAGAGAGAGAGAGAGAGAGAGAGAGAGAGAGAGAGAGAGAGAGAGAGAGAGAGAGAGAGAGAGAGAGAGAGAGAGAGAGAGAGAGAGAGAGAGAGAGAGAGAGAGAGAGAGAGAGAGAGAGAGAGAGAGAGAGAGAGAGAGAGAGAGAGAGAGAGAGAGAGAGAAAAGCGGAAAGAGGGAGATGATTTTGCAGCGTGCACCACTTATTTGCCTGGCCCTGATTTAATTCTGGGAGCCCTTAAACATGATGAATCACCGGCCCTGCCTTCACTTAATGCTTTTAACACATCCCAATAAAGACACGTAATCAGGTGAGATGGAGGCCCAGACCTGCATATACGCAGAGAGAGAGCGAGCTGTACCCCTCCCTCCCTCTCTCCCTCTCCACACACTCCTCTGCCTTATTAGCCTAGCCACTCGGCTAGCGACTCCAATGCACGGCCAGGTGGATAATCTCCCGGCTTTACCTCCATAATTACGCCATAATCAGTTCAGAGCCCCTCCATGAGGAGAGAGGGGAGGGAGGGAAAAAATAAGCCAGAAGCTACGTTCTTCTCTTCCCCTTCCCCCCCACCTCTCCTTCCATCCTCCCTTCCTTTCTTGATACCTGGACCTCCCCAGCACAGGCCCCTCTCCTGCTTGTCACTGACGGAGCCCTTTGACAAATCATGTGAAGGGCAGACTAACTTTGTAGGACAAGACAAAGCTTAAACATATGGCTCCGGTCCCTTAGGTGCTCTCCTGTACTCAGCCTATTGTCTGGAGGCCTGGTGCTGCTCAACACACACACACACACACACACACACACACACACACACACACACACACACACACACACACACACACACACACACACACACACACACACACACACACACACACACACACACACACACACACACACACACACACACACACACACACACACACACACACACACACACACACACACACACACCAGCACAGCACACACACACACACACCAGCACACAAACACACACCAGCACACAAACACACACACACACACACCAGCACACACACACACACACACACCACACACACACACACACACACGCACGCACACACACACACACACACCAACACACACACACACGCACACACACACACAGAGAAATGCACGCGCACACACAAACAGCCACATACACACACCTCTCTTTAAATATTAGCCATTACCGCTGCCTGCCTGCTGCAGATAGGCCCAGGTCCCAACAGACTGGTCACAACCATTTGTGAATTGTTTAAGTGCTTTGGGCCTTGATGGATGTTTGATAGCGGCCTGGGTTGTCATCAGGTAAAAGACATCTGAAAGGCTTGTAGGAGGAGGTGGATGTGCTGCTGTTTGAATCGGTTGTTGCTATTTCCTTTCCTGATACACATTTGGGTGTAGAAAGGAAAGTGGAAAAACAAGGCGATCATTCATTTGGAGGTGTTAGCATGTTTTTAAAATTCTGTTTGTTTTTGTGATTGCTCACACACACACAGACACACACACACACACACACACACACACATGCAGCATACACAGCCACACACACACGCACACAATTTAACGTCATTACAGTAAACCCGACCAGCTCCTCATAGCTCGGTTAATGAAGACGAAGTGAAATATGGCTGTTTGTCTCACCGTATTCTACACATCAATTAAGAGCCCCATTTAGTGCCAATTAGCCACTAAACTTCAATTTGTGTCACGTTATTTCCTACTTGAATTGTTCTGCTCCCAAATATTGCTAGGTTCGAGAGAGGTAATCAACAGACATCTGTCTACCAGTGGCTGGCTGCTAACACACACATTAAATGCCTCACATTTTGAGAACAACACACATTTTAGAACAACAAACGCATTTTACGATATCGATCGAGATATACAGAGACACACACAGAAAGAGAGAGGGAGAGAGAGAGAGACCGGGTGTGTAAACTGAGAAACAGCATGGTCGTAAAAGCTGCAAAACAACTCCAGTCACACTTCCTCTCTAGGACACAAACACTGAGCTGTTTCGCAACAGGCTATTGAGACAGACCTTCCCTCATTACCCACATTCCGACTGAAAACAGCAGATTTGAAACCAACTGCCCTGTTCCTTCCCTAGCCTCTAGGCTTAGATATGTACCTATGAACCAGATGTGAAACCAGCCCTGTTCCTTCCCTAGCCTCTAGGCTTAGATATGTACCTATGAACCAGATGTGAAACCAGCCCTGTTCCTTCCCTAGCCTCTAGGCTTAGATATGTACCTATGAACCAGATGTGAAACCAGCCCTGTTCCTTCCCTAGCCTCTAGGCTTAGATATGTACCTATGAACCAGATGTGAAACCAGCCCTGTTCCTTCCCTAGCCTCTAGGCTTAGATATGTACCTATGAACCAGATTTGAAACCAGCCCTGTTCCTTCCCTAGCCTCCAGGCTTAGATATGTACCCATGAACCAGTCATTTTGATACTTACTTCCTATGCGTGTCACCTGTGTTTTCAGTCTTTGAGTCTTTGAGCCACAGCTGCTAAGTGATGACAAGCCTCGTCTAGCCGCCGGTAGTAAATTAATCTCACATTACTAGATCTCACATTACTACATTTCCTTATTTTATCCTCTGTGTATTAATGCCTTTCCCCTGGTCCCTAAGGTCATCACAATGTACATTCCAGTTGACAGCCGTGAAATATAGGGATATAACGCTGGAATACATTTCCCCCTGGAATGACAGATATTATTCCGGAGCTCAGTAGTCGGAGCCAGGAGGATTTCATTCAGGAAAATGCCGTTACATCTGGCTAAACCGGGCCGGACAGGCTCGTGACAGACACACATTGCCGTTTGCTCTTCTCCATTTAGGGAGAAAAAAAGGGAAAGCTTGACGTCCCCACAATGGGAGCGGGGAAACAGCCTGGGAGGGAGATTAAAACAAGCATGCTAATGCCAGAGAGGGGAGAGAGAGGAGTGAGGAATGGGGAGCGGGAGAGAGTGGTGTGAGAGAGGGATTGTAGTATGTGGCAGCGGAGCAGACAAGCCCAGGCTTTTGGAGCTACACTTCAAATGGTCTGTCAGAAAGAGGGAGAGACAATGAGAGAGTGAGAGGGGGAGAGAGAGGGATGGAGAGAGAGGGAAAGAGAGAGAGACATATGTTAATGTCCGAGTGAGGAGGGTTTGAAGTCAAGTAAGCAGTTTTCCTTTTCTGTCTGACTCATTTTCTGTCTGACTCATTTACCTGAGTTTCCTCCATAGGAAGCAGAAATACGCACGCTCACACGCAAAAAAAATCCTATTTTCTGTGATCTAGCTATCTCAGAAACCTTTTCATCCTTGTCTAACCCCCATCCTTACCCTCCTTCTGTATCCCCCCCCCACACACACAACCTCTCTTCCCCGAACGTCCAAATAGAATAAGTGAGAGAGAGAGAGATAAAGAGAGCGATAAAGAAAGAGAGGGTAAGACAAAGAAAGAGAGATAAGAGAGGGGGATGTCCTACAAAAAATAAGTTAGGCCATTAGTTTCCACCTCTACCCCTCTCCATCTCGCTCCCTCTCTCGCTAACTTTCTCTATATTTGCTGGTGTGCAGAATAGTTTGGGGGTGGTCTCGACGGTTGCAACCCGGGGGGGGCAGGTGTGCCCATTGGGGACAGGTGTCAGGTGTGTGTGTCAATGACTAATAGGACTATCAGCCAGCCGCCGCGATCGATCATGCGCGTCCCTGGCCGAGCACAGCCCGGCCCAACCAGCCGGGAGACACACACACACACACACACAGACACACACACAGTGCAGGGCGAGATGCTGAGAGCAGCAACGCAACATAGTCTACTGTAGTGGTTCCCAAACTGTGGGTCAGGACCCACTTGTGGGTCGCAGCAGGGGTCCAGGTGGGTCGCGTGATGGCATTTTGTTTTTTGAAATACATTTTCAGGATGGAAAAACGCTTTCAATGTAAACTTAAAATGACTGAAACCAAATGGAAAGTGTGTAGAAAAGATATTAGACCTATCTATAATTTTTAGTAATAGCCTATAATTTTTGAGAACTGTACAATCCACAAAATAAAAGCTAGACAATCAGGCCCCCGCTGATTTTGTTGTCATGTTTGAGCATAAGAACACAGCATTAGCCATGTCAAAATGTGTGGAATTGCAGGAAATTAGCTTAAAATCTGCTAAACTTTCTCTCAGCTCCAATGCAAAATGTATAGAATTGAAGGAAAATGTAAAACTATACTGAACAAAAATATGAACGCAACATGCTACAATTTAAAATATTTTACTGAGTAACAGCTCATATAAGGAAATCAATTAAAATGAATTATTTAGGCCCTAATCTATGGTTTTCACATGACTGGGAATACAGATATGCATTTGTTGGTCACAGATACCGTTTTTAAAAAGTAGGGGCGTGGATCAGAAAACCAGTCAGTATCTGGTGTGACCACCAGTTTCCTCATGCAGCTCGACACGTCTCCTTCGCATAAAGTTGATCAGGCTGTTGATTGTGGCCTGTGGAATGTTGTCCAACTCCTCTTCAATGGCTGTGCGAAGTTACTGGATATTGGCGGGAACTGGAACTTGCAACACAGCTGAAAGAGGTTCAGCAAAGGAGGCCGAGTCGAGAGAGCTGGCTGATCTAACAAAGGAGGTGAGAGAGCTCCAAAAAGACATGCAGAGCAGTTATAACGAGCTGACCACACTAAGAGAGGGGTTGCAGGAGAGAAAGAGAACAGAGGACAGGCTGCAGGAGTGCTGTCGATCCAGAGCATCCCAAACATGCTCAATGGTTGGCATGTCTGGTGAGTATGCAGGCCATGGAAGCACTTTTTCAGCTTTCAGGAATTGTATACATATCCTTGCGACATGGGGCCGTGCATTATCATGATGAAACATGAGGTGAATGGCACGACAATGGGCGACCTCAGGATTCCATCACGGTATCTCTGTGCATTCAAATTGCCATCGATAAAATGCAATTGTTTTCGATGACCGTAGCTTATGCATGCACATACCTTAACCCCACCGCAACCACGGGACACTCTGTTCACAACGTTGACATCAGCAAACCGCTCAACCACACAATGCCATATATGTGGTCTGCGGTTGTGAGGCCGGTTGGATGTACTGCCAAATTCTCTAAAAAACAACATTGGAGGCAGCATATGGTAGAGAAATGAACATTCAATTTCCTGGCAACAGCTCTGGTGGACATTCCTGCTGTCAGCATGCCAATTGCACGCTCCATCAAAACTTGAGACATCGGTGGCATTGTGTTGTGTGACAAAACTGCACATTTTAGAGTAGCCATTTATTGTCCCTAGGACAAGGTGCACCTGTGTAATGCCACACCTGTCAGGTGGATGGATTATCTTGACAAAGGACAAATGCTCACTAACAGGGAGGCTTGTCAGCTCGGGGATTCGATCCACCAATTTTTGGTTACTGGCCCAACGCTCTAACCACTAGGCTACCTTCCTCTAACCACTAGGCTACCTGCCTCTAACCACTAGACTACCTACCTCTAACCACTAGGCTACCTGCCTCTAACCACTAAGCTACCTGCCTCTAACCACTAAGCTACCTGCCTCTAACCACTAGGCTACCTGCCTCTAACCCCTAGACTACCTGCCTCAAACCACTAGACTACCTGCCTCTAACCACTAGGCTACCTGCCTCTAACCACTAGGCTACCTGCCTCTAACCACTAGGCTACCTGCCTCTAACCACTAGGCTACCTGCCTCTAACCACTAAGCTACCTGCCTCTAACCACTAGACTACCTGCCTCTAACCACTAGGCTACCTGCCTCTAACCACTAGGCTACCTGCCTCTAACCACTAGGCTACCTGCCTCTAACCACTAAGCTACCTGCCTCTAACCACTAGACTACCTGCCTCTAACCACTAGGCTACCTGCCTCTAACCACTAGGCTACCTGCCTCTAACCACTAGACTACCTGCCTCTAACCACTAGTCTACCTGCCTCTAACCACTAGGCTACCTGCCTCTAAGCACTGGGCTACCTGCCTCTAACCACTAGTCTACCTGCCTCTAACCACTAGTCTACCTGCCTCTAACCACTAGTCTACCTGCCTCTAAGCACTGGGCTACCTGCCTCTAACCACTAGTCTACCTGCCTCTAACCACTAGTCTACCTGCCTCTAACCACTAGTCTACCTGCCTCTAACCAAGCACTGGGCTAACCTGCCTCTAAGCACTGGGCTACCTGCCTCTAACCACTAGGCTACCTGCCTCTAACCACTAGTCTACCTGCCTCTAACCACTAGGCTACCCTGCCTCTAACCAGTCTACCTAGGCTACCTGCCTCTAACCACTAGTCTACCTGCCTCTAGACTACTACCTGCCTCTAACCACTGGGCTACCTGCCTCTAACCACTAGGCTACCTGCCTCTAACCACTGGGCTACCTGCCTCTAACCACTGGGCTACCTGCCTCTAACCACTAGTCTACATGCCTCTAACCACTAGTCTACATGCCTCTAACCACTAGGCTAACCCTGCCTCTAACCACTAGTCTACCTGCCTCTAACCACTAGTCTACATGCCTCTAACCACTAGTCTACCTGCCTCTAACCACTAGGCTACCTGCCTCTAACCACTAGGCTACCTGCCTCTAACCACTAGGCTACCTGCCTCTAACCACTAGTCTACCTGCCCTAACCACTAACCACTAGTCTAGGCCTCTAACCTACCTGCCTCTAACCACTAGTCTACCTGCCTCTAACCACTAGTCTACCTGCCTCTAACCACTAGTCTACCTGCCTCTAACCACTAGGCTACCTGTCTCTAACCACTAGGCTACCTGCCTCTAACCACTAGGCTACCTGCCTCTAACCACTAGTCTACATGACTCTAACCACTAGTCTACATGCCTCTAACCACTAGGTTACCTGCTGCCCCTGTGGCATGTGGAATTGTGTTGTGTGCTACCAACCATGATTAATGTCTGGCAATTTACCAGGGTCTAATTTTCTTTGTGTGTAACCAGAGAGAGAGAGAGAGACAGAGAGAGAGAGAGACCAGAGAGAGAGAGAGACAGAGAGAGAGACAGCAATTTACCAGAGAGAGAGAGAGAGAGACAGAGAGAGAGAGAGACAGAGAGAGAGAGAGAGAGAGAGAGAGAGAGAGAGAGAGACAGAGAGAGAGAGAGACAGAGAGAGAGAGAGAGAGAGAGAGACAGAGAGAGAGAGAGAGAGAGACAGAGAGAGAGACAGAGAGAGAGACAGAGAGAGAGAGAGACAGAGAGAGAGAGACAGAGAGAGAGAGACAGAGAGAGAGAGAGAGACAGAGAGAGAGAGAGAGACAGAGAGAGAGAGAGAGACAGAGAGAGAGACAGAGAGATTTTTAAAAGTTTTCAACTTTTCATATTCAGGCTCACTACTCCAAAATGTATTTTTGTTGTGTGCAATTATTGATGTGTCTGGAAATCACCCCCCAAAATGATTTGCATTCTGCTAATTACATTTCAGAAGTAGTGAGAGAACTAGTCAGGGTATAATGGCAGGTCTATGGGTGATATTCATTTAAGATGCTTTAAACAGCAGGGCCCTGAGAACCATAATCACTGACTACCGCCTAATGATACCAGAGGCCTCCTACACACACACACACTCAAGCACACACGTACTTTGCTAAATGATATGGCAGAGCCCCGACTGTTTTAGCGACAGGGAACCTAAGTTGAGTTCTGCTAAGCCGCTGTCACAGTTTCCTTTATGTTGAAGAGCTGGTGCATTTCAAGGCCACTCAAACACATTCGCCTCCTCTTGAGGAGTAAACACTAGAATAAGAGAAAGTCTAGATTTCAATCACACTCAGAGTTTCAAAGGCAAAGCTGAAACTATTCATTAAAAGCAAGGCACAAACACACACAGCCATATCACTTTGTTTGTTTACGTATGAAAAAAAGCTGTCTGGAAGAAAAGTGGAACATGCTTCTCTATGTCCTATCCTCCCTCCCTCTTTCTTTCTTTATTTCTTTCTTTCTTTCTTTCTTTCTTTCTTTCTTTCTTTCTCTCCATCTCTGTCTCCACATGTAGCTTTGAGTCCAAACTGCGGCCAGTCATTATCTAAAGGGGGTATTATAATTAACAAAACAATAAAAGTTTATTAATGAACATTAAAATGCAAAATAGTGAAAAGAGATCCTATCAATCAAAGATGACTCCCTTTTTGAGTTTTAATTAGATATTGCAGTTAATAGCATGAGGGGGGAGTTTGGAACCATTTAATTGCCCTGGTTTAATGGGCCAACAGCTTTTTCAAGTTGGAGATTAAAACATGTTATTTATAGAATAATGTCATTTTTATTTCTGCTGCAACTAATAAAAGTCCAGATCCCCCAGATTCGGATTGGCCAATCAAAAACCTTCATTTGATTTTCAAAGGGAAGGATGGTAGTATTGTGTGTGACTATATAAAGTAGTTGTGTGTTCAGTAAATGAGATACAACACACACATATACACACTGAGACACACACGCACACATGCGCACACACACACGCACACACACACACACACACACACACACACACACACACACACACACACACACACACACACACACACACACACACACACACACACACACACACACACACACACAGTAGCTCTATAATAACCCTACTGAATGCCACATGAATAGAATTCATTTTTCCATAAGATGTGAGGCTGACTGAAACTGTTGACACATTATAACACACTACTCTACCACAACATATCTACAATACAACACATTATAACACACTACTCTACCACAACATATCTACAATACAACACATTATTACACACTACTCTACCACAACATATCTACAATACAACACATTATTACACACTACTCTACCACAACATATCTACAATACAACACATTATTACACACTACTCTACCACAACATATCTACAATACAACACATTATTACACACTACTCTACCACAACATATCTACAATACAACACATTATTACACACTACTCTACCACAACATATCTACAATACAACACATTATTACACACTGCTCTACCACAACATATCTACAATACAACACATTATTACACACTACTCTACCACAACATATCTACAATACAACACATTATTACACACTACTCTACCACAACATATCTACAATACAACACATTAATACACACTACTCTACCACAACATATACTGCATTATTGTACACTACTCTACCACAACATATCTACAATACAACACATTATTACACACTGCTCTACCACAACATATCTACAATACAACACATTATTACACACTACTCTACCACAACATATCTACAATACAACACATTATTACACAGTACCACAACATATCTACAATACAACACATTAATACACACTACTCTACCACAACATATCTACAATACAACACATTAATACACACTACTCTACCACAACATATCTACAATACAACACATTATTACACACTACTCTACCACAACATATCTACAATACAACAAATTATTACACACTACTCTACCACAACATATCTACAATACAACACATTATTACACACTACTCTACCACAACATATCTACAATACAACACATTATTACACACTACTCTACCACAACATATCTACAATACAACACATTATTACACACTACTCTACCACAACATATCTACAATACAACACATTATTACACACTACTCTACCACAACATATCTACAATACAATACATTATTACACACTACTCTACCACAACATATACTGCATTATTGCACACTACTCTACCACAACATATCTACAATACAATACATTATTACACACTACTCTACCACAACATATCTACAATACAACACATTAATACACACTACTCTACCACAACATATACTGCATTATCATACACTACTCTACCACAACATATCTACAATACAACACATTATTACACACTACTCTACCACAACATATCTACAATACATTATAACACACTACTCTACCACAACATATCTACAATACAACACATTATTACACAGTACCACAACATATCTACAATACAACACATTATAACACACTACTCTACCACAACATATCTACAATACAACACATTATAACACACTACTCTACCACAACATATACTGCATTATTGCACACTACTCTACCACAACATATCTACAATACAACACATTATTACACACTGCTCTACCACAACATATCTACAATACAACACATTATTACACACTACTCTACCACAACATATCTACAATACAACACATTAATACACAACTACTCTACCACAACATATCTACAATACAACACATTATAACACACTACTCTACCACAACATATCTACAATACAACACATTAATACACAACTACTCTACCACAACATATCGACAATACAATACATTATAACTGTGACAATACAGAGGCGGATGCAAGATGCAAGCAACGATGGTTTAATGAATACAGTTTACAGCAGCAACAGGACAGACAGACTGTACTCAGACGGAATCCGACCCAGGGACTAGGGCGCATCTTCCTATGATAGCGTGCTGAGAAATCCAGGGGAGTGTGTCCGGATGGGAAGGAGGAAGCACAGCAGATAATCCACACAAGGGCGGTGAGAGATGAGCACAGACACACGACACAACCTCAGAGAAGTAACAACGATCTGACAACAAGAAACACTGGTTACAGAACATATAAAGGGAAGATAAGTGATTCCAGCTGGCACAGACAATCAGGCCGAGATTGGGAACCACGCCCACACAAACACGGGAGAGAGAGAGAGAGAGAGAGGAGAGAGAGAGAGAGAGAGAGAGAGAGAGAGAGAGAGAGAGAGGAGGCAGTGGATTCATGAACCGTGACAATACCCCCCTAGGAATGCCTCTTGGCGTTCCCAGGCGAATTTACCTGTCGATTGAAATCATCGATAAGGGAGTGATCCAGAATGTCCCTAGCAGGTACCCAACTTCTCTCCTCCGGGCCGTAACCCTCCCAGTCCACCAGGTACTGGAATCCGCATCCCCTCCTTCTAGAGTCCAAAATACGATTGACAGAAAAGGTGGGTTCCCCATCAACAAGTCGTGGCGGCGGGGGAACCGGGACCGGCGGGTTAATACGTGCCTGAAACACAGGTTTTATTTTAGACACATGAAAGGTAGGATGAATTCTCCTATACGCCGGAGGAAGCTTGAGCCGGACCACCACCGGACTAATGATCCTGGTGACTTTGAACGGGCCGATAAATTTGGGGGCAAGCTTGTTCGAAAAGGATCGGAGTGGAATGTTCTTAGTAGAAAGCCACACTCTTTGGCCAACGACGTATACCGGAGGCTTCGACCGGTGGCGATCGGCCTTAGCCTTGGTGCGCGCCCCCACCCGGAGAAGAGTCTCACGGGCTCTGCTCCATGCGTGACGGCACCTCTGGATGAAAGCGTGAGCGGAGGGAACAGTGACCTCGGACTCCGTACTGGGAAAGATAGGTGGCTGGTAACCTAAACTACACTCAAACGGAGAGAGACCCGTGGCTGCCACTGGCAACGAATTGTGAGCGTACTCAACCATAGAGAGTTGTTGACTCCAGGAAGAGGGATTCTTAGAAACCAAACATCGCAACACTCTCTCCAAATCTTGGTTGGCCCTCTCCGTTTGACCGTTGCTCTGGGGATGAAACCCTGAAGACAGGCTGACACTCGCTCCCAGTAACCTACAAAACTCTTGCCAAAACTTGGACACAAATTGGGGCCCCCTGTCAGAAACTACGTCCATCGGCAGGCCATGTAAGCGAAAGACGTGATCCACGACAGTTACCGCTGTCTCCTTGGCAGATGGTAATTTAGGCAAGGGAATAAAATGAGCCGCCTTCGAGAACCGGTCCACCACGATCAAAACAACCGTCTTGCCCTGGGAGGGCGGGAGGGCGGTAACAAAATCTAGCGCGATGTGGGACCAGGGTCTCGAAGGGACCGACAGCGGTTGGAGTAACCCATCTGGGGGTCGATTAGAAGTCTTCCCAGTGGCACAAACCGAGCAAGCCAAGACAAAACTGTGAATGTCACGAGCCATCAGTGGCCACCAAAAGCGTTGCTTAACCAAAAAGCTAGTGCGGCTGACTCCTGGATGACACGCTACGTTGGAGCAATGCCCCCACCGAATAACATCGGACCGACACCCCTCCGGCACAAACAACCGATTAGGCGGGCAACCGGGCGGAGGCGTTACCCCTTCTAAGGCCGTTTTGACCCTCGATTCAACCTCCCATGTGAGTGTGGAGACCACTAGGGTCCCGGGTAGGATGCACTCGGGAGTGGATGGGCGTTCGGAATGGTCAAAAATGCGAGAAAGGGAATCGGGTTTGACATTCTTGGAACCCGGGCGATACGAGAGAGAGAAGTCAAAACGTCCGAAAAAGAGTGCCCACCGCGCCTGCCTGGAGTTGAGTCGCTTGGCGGTTCTGATATATTCAAAATTTTTGTGATCGGTCCAAACTATAAAAGGTACCCCCGAACCCTCTAACCAATGGCGCCACTCCTCCAGTGCTAACTTCACTGCCAACAACTCTCTGTTGCCAATGTCGTAGTTGCGTTCCGCAGGTGATAACCGATGGGAAAGGAACGCGCAAGGGTGCATCTTGTCAAATCAAATCAAATCAAATCAAATCAAATTTTATTTGTCACATACACATGGTTAGCAGATGTTAATGCGAGTGTAGCGAAATGCTTGTGCTTCTAGTTCCGACAATGCAGTAATAACGAGCAAGTAATCTAACTAACAATTCCAAAAAAAACTACTGTCATACACAGTGTAAGGGGATAAAGAATATGTACATAAGGATATATGAATGAGTGATGGTACAGAGCAGCATAGGCAAGATACAGTAGATGATATCGAGTACAGTATATACATATGAGATAAGTATGTAAACCAAGTGGCATAGTTAAAGTGGCTAGTGATACATGTATTACATAAGGATGCAGTCGATGATATAGAGTACAGTATCAACGTATGCATATGAGAAGAACAATGTAGGGTAAGTAACATTATATAAGGTAGCATTGTTTAAAGTGGCTAGTGATATATTTACATCATTTCCCATCAATTCCCATGATTAAAGTGGCTGGAGTAGAGTCAGTGTCATTGACAGTGTGTTGGCAGTAGCCACTCAATGTTAGTGGTGGCTGTTTAACAGTCTGATGGCCTTGAGATAGAAGCTGTTTTTCAGTCTCTCGGTCCCAGCTTTGATGCACCTGTACTGACCTCGCCTTCTGGATGACAGTGGGGTGAACAGGCAGTGGCTCGGGTGGTTGATGTCCTTGATGATCTTTATGGCCTTCCTGTAGCATCGGGTGGTGTAGGTGTCCTGGAGGGCAGGTAGTTTGCCCCCGGTGATGCGTTGTGCAGACCTCACTACCCTCTGGAGAGCCTTACGGTTGAGGGCGGTGCAGTTGCCATACCAGGCGGTGATACAGCCCGCCAGGATGCTCTCGATTGTGCATCTGTAGAAGTTTGTGAGTGCTTTTGGTGACAAGCCGAATTTCTTCAGCCTCCTGAGGTTGAAGAGGCGCTGCTGCGCCTTCCTCACGATGCTGTCTGTGTGAGTGGACCAATTCAGTTTGTCTGTGATGTGTATGCCGAGGAACTTAAAACTTGCTACCCTCTCCACTACTGTTCCATCGATGTGGATGGGGGGGTGTTCCCTCTGCTGTTTCCTGAAGTCCACAATCATCTCCTTAGTTTTGTTGACGTTGAGTGTGAGGTTATTTTCCTGACACCACACTCCGAGGGCCCTCACCTCCTCCCTGTAGGCCGTCTCGTCGTTGTTGGTAATCAAGCCTACCACTGTTGTGTCGTCCGCAAACTTGATGATTGAGTTGGAGGCGTGCATGGCCACGCAGTCGTGGGTGAACAGGGAGTACAGGAGAGGGCTCAGAACGCACCCTTGTGGGGCCCCAGTGTTGAGGATCAGCGGGGAGGAGATGTTGTTGCCTACCCTCACCACCTGGGGGCGGCCCGTCAGGAAGTCCAGTACCCAGTTGCACAGGGCGGGGTCGAGACCCAGGGTCTCGAGCTTGATGACGAGCTTGGAGGGTACTATGGTGTTGAATGCCGAGCTGTAGTCGATGAACAGCATTCTCACATAGGTATTCCTCTTGTCCAGATGGGTTAGGGCAGTGTGCAGTGTGGTTGAGATTGCATCGTCTGTGGACCTATTTGGGCGGTAAGCAAATTGGAGTGGGTCAAGGGTGTCAGGTAGGGTGGAGGTGATATGGTCCTTGACTAGTCTCTCAAAGCACTTCATGATGACGGATGTGAGTGCTACGGGGCGGTAGTCGTTTAGCTCAGTTACCTTAGCTTTCTTGGGAACAGGAACAATGGTGGCCCTCTTGAAGCATGTGGGAACAGCAGACTGGTATAGGGATTGATTGAATATGTCCGTAAACACACCGGCCAGCTGGTCTGCGCATGCTCTGAGGGCGCGGCTGGGGATGCCGTCTGGGCCTGCAGCCTTGCGAGGGTTAACACGTTTAAATGTCTTACTCACTTCGGCTGCAGTGAAGGAGAGACCGCATGTTTCCGTTGCAGGCCGTGTCAGTGGCACTGTATTGTCCTCAAAGCGGGCAAAAAAGTTATTTAGTCTGCCTGGGAGCAAGACATCCTGGTCCGTGACTGGGCTGGGTTTCTTCCTGTAGTCCGTGATTGACTGTAGACCCTGCCACATACCTCTTGTGTCTGAGCCGTTGAATTGAGATTCTACTTTGTCTCTGTACTGGCGCTTAGCTTGTTTGATAGCCTTGCGGAGGGAATAGCTGCACTGTTTGTATTCAGTCATGTTACCAGACACCTTGCCCTGATTAAAAGCAGTGGTTCGTGCCTTCCGTTTCACACGAATGCTGCCATCAATCCACGGTTTCTGGTTAGGGAATGTTTTAATCGTTGCTATGGGAACGACATCTTCAACGCACGTTCTAATGAACTCGCACACCGTATCAGCGTATTCGTCAATGTTGTTGTCTGACGCAATACGAAACATCTCCCAGTCCACGTGATGGAAGCAGTCTTGGAGTGTGGAGTCAGCTTGGTCGGACCAGCGTTGGACAGACCTCAGCGTGGGAGCTTCTTGTTTTAGTTTCTGTCTGTAGGCAGGGATCAACAAAATGGAGTCGTGGTCAGCTTTTCCGAAAGGGGGCGGGGCAGGGCCTTATATGCGTCGCGGAAGTTAGAGTAACAATGATCCAGGGTCTTTCCACCCCTGGTTGCGCAATCGATATGCTGATAAAATTTAGGGAGTCTTGTTTTCAGATTAGCCTTGTTAAAATCCCCAGCTACAATGAATGCAGCCTCCGGATAAATCGTTTCCAGTTTGCAGAGAGTTAAATAAAGTTCGTTCAGAGCCATCGATGTGTCTGCTTGGGGGATATATACGGCTGTGATTATAATCGAAGAGAATTCTCTTGGTAGATAATGCGGTCTACATTTGATTGTGAGGAATTCTAAATCAGGTGAACAGAAGGATTTGAGTTCCTGTATGTTTCTTTCATCACACCATGTCACGTTGGCCATAAGACATACGCCCCCGCCCGTCTTCTTACCAGAAAGATGTTTGTTTCTGTCGGCGCGATGCGTGGAGAAACCCGCTGGCTGCACCGCTTCGGATTGCGTCTCTCCAGTTAGCCATGTTTCCGTGAAGCAAAGAACGTTACAGTCTCTGATGTCCCTCTGGAATGCTACCCTTGCTCGGATTTCATCAACCTTGTTGTCAAGAGACTGGACATTGGCAAGAAGAATGCTAGGGAGTGGTGCACGATGTGCCCGTCTCCGGAGTCTGACCAGAAGACCGCTTCGTTTCCCTCTTTTTCTGAGTCGTTTTTTTTTTTTGGTCGCTGCATGTGATCCACTCGGTTACACTGGTTGTAAGGCAGAACACAGGATCCGCATCGCGAAAAACATATTCTTGGTCGTACTGATGGTGAGTTGACGCTGATCTTATATTCAGTAGTTCTTCTCGGCTGTATGTAAAGAAACCTAAGATGACCTGGGGTACTAGTGTAAGAAATAACACGTAAAAAAACAAAAAACTGCATAGTTTCCTAGGAACGCGAAGCGAGGCGGCCATCTCTGTCGGCGCCGGAAGTAGTTGCCAGAACGTTGGGAAAGTACCGCACCTATCCCCACCTCTGAAGCGTCCACCTCCACCACGAACTGACGCGAGGGATCGGGAGCTATGAGGATGGGAGCCGAAACAAAGCGGCTCTTGAGTTTGGCGAATGCAGCCTCGGCTGTATCGGACCACCTGAACGTCACTCTGGGGGAGGTTAAGGCGGTAAGAGGAGCGACTATCTGGCTAAAGTTGCGAACGAAACGCCGGTAGAAATTGGCGAATCCCAGAAACCTCTGTAGGGCCTTACGGGAATCTGGGCTTGGCCAATCCACCACAGCCTTAACCTTGTCAGGATCCATGCGAATACCTTCAGTCGAGACGATGTAACCTAGGAATGGAACGGATTGTGCATGAAAAATGCATTTCTCCGCCTTGACAAAAAGTCCATTCTCCAACAACCTCTGAAGTACTCGTCTGACGTGCTGAACGTGTTCCTGGAGAGAAGAAGAAAAAATCTGTATGTCATCCAGGTAAACATATATGAACTGATCAATCATATCTCTCAGCACGTCATTGACGAGTGCCTGGAAAACCGCTGGGGAGTTGGATAGCCCAAAAGGCATGACCAAATATTCAAAGTGCCCTCTGGGGGTGTTAAACGCGGTCTTCCATTCGTCCCCCCCCCTTATGCGAACCAAATGATATGCATTCCGTAAATCCAACTTAGTGAACACGGATGCTCCCTGTAACCTTTCAAAGGCTGAGGACATCAACGGTAAGGGATAGGTATTCTTCACTGTGATGTTATTCAACCCACGGTAATCAATGCAAGGACGCAGAGAACCGTCCTTCTCCCCCACAAAGAAGAACCCCGCCCCCACTGGAGAAGAGGAAGGACGAATGATTCCAGATGCCAGAGAACCAGAGATGTATCTCTCCATAGCCTCCCTCTCAGGAGCAGAGAGTGAATATAACTTGCCTTTAGGCGGAGACTCACCTGGCAATAATTCTATTGCACAGTCATAGGGACGATGCGGAGGAAGAGAAGCAGCACGGGACTTACTGAACACCTCCTTCAGGTCGAGGTATTCAACGGGCACGTTAGACAACTCCACTGCCTCCTCTAGAAACACAGAATCAGACACAGACGAACAAGCAGACACCAAACAGGACTCAAGGCACTTGTTACTCCACATGGATATAGAGTTATGACCCCAGTCAACTCTGGGGTTGTGTTGGGTGAGCCAAGGGTGGCCGAGAACTAATGGTGCAAGGGGTGAGTCCATGAGTAGAAATGATAGTGTCTCAGTGTGATTGCCAGAAGTGATGAGTGTGATAGGTTCAGTGGTGTGAGAAATGTTGGGGAGTTCTTGACCATTGAGAGCGTTGACGGATATCTTGTGCGAGAGTGAGGTGATCGGAATCTGGAGTTTGTGAGCGAGCTTGAAGTCCATGAAATTACCCTCTGCTCCTGAGTCCAGTAAGGCTTGGGTGTCGTGCGTGTGGGTGGCCCATCTTAGTCTTACCGGGAGGAGAGTAGATGATGAGGTCTTCTCTGTGGTGACACCACCCGATAGTAGCCTCATGCTTACTACCGGGCCTGATCTTTTACCGGGCAGCAGTGGATAAAGTGGCCCGCTCTACCACAGTAGAGACAGAGTCCTTGGGATCTCCGCCTCTCCCTCTCTTCCCGGGAGAGGCGAGCTCTCCCAGCTGCATGGGTTCGTGAGCGGAGGCTGAACTGGCCGTGTTCCCGCCGCTGGCATGCCAGCCCTCCGTGTCGTTATACGGTCTATTAGGGCATGCTCGGCGGCCAATACGACTCAGACGAGCGTCGACCCTCAAGGCTAGTTCCACTAGTCCATTTAAATTCCTGGGAAGGTCCAGAACATAAATCTCCTTCTGGATCCGGTCCTCCAGCCCATGCAGGAACATGTCCCACTGCGCCTCCTCGTTCCACTGACACTCTAAGGCCAGAGTGCGGAATTGGATGGAGTATTCCGATACTGAACGGTCTCCTTGGCGAAGGTCAGCGAGTAGTCTGGCCGCCTCCCTACCCGCCACGGCCCGATCGAAGACCCTTCTCATCTCCTCGGAGAGTGTCTGGAAAGAGGTGCAGCATGGGTCCTGGTTCGCCCACACCGCCGTTCCCCAAAGAGCCGCTTTGCCTGATAGCAGTGTGAGTACGAATGCTACCTTAGACTGTTCACGGTTGAAGGTACGTGGCTGCAACGAGAATTGCATGGAACATCTCGTAAGAAAAGCTCTGCAATAGTCAGGATCACCTGAATAACCCTCTGGTGTCGGTAGCCGTGGCTCTAGCTGGGAATCCGGTTCTGGCGGGGCGGGTTGAACTGCCGGTGTAGGTGGCGCATCGAGACCCCTCAGATGTTGTAATTTTTGGGTCAGCTGGGATACCTGCGTCGCAAGGGCTTGTACTGCCGACCTGTGCTGGAGATGTTCTCCTCTTGTTGATCCATTCTCGTGATACTGCGGGAAATGAATTCGGTCAGACTCGTTGAACTCGCTGCATCCATGGTCTGGTCAGATCGTTCTGTGACAATACAGAGGCGGATGCAAGATGCAAGCAACGATGGTTTAATGAATACAGTTTACAGCAGCAACAGGACAGACAGACTGTACTCAGACGGAATCCGACCCAGGGACTAGGGCGCATCTTCCTATGATAGCGTGCTGAGAAATCCAGGGGAGTGTGTCCGGATGGGTAGGATGAAGCACAGCAGATAATCCACACAAGGGCGGTGAGAGATGAGCACAGACACACGACACAACCTCAGAGAAGTAACAACGATCTGACAACAAGAAACACTGGTTACAGAACATATAAAGGGAAGATAAGTGATTCCAGCTGGCACAGACATTCAGGCCGAGATTGGGAACCACGCCCACACAAACACGGGAGAGAGAGAGAGAGAGAGAGAGAGAGAGAGAGAGAGAGAGAGAGAGAGCAGTGGATTCATGAACCGTGACAATAACACATTACTCTACCACAACATATGTACAATACAACACATTATTACACACTACTCTACCACAACAGATCTACAATACAACACATTATTACACACTACTCTACCACAACATATCTACAATACAACACATTAATACACAACTACTCTACCACAACATATCTACAATACAACACATTATTACACACTACTCTACCACAACATATCTACAATACAACACATTAATACACAACTACTCTACCACAACATATCTACAATACAACACATTATAACACACTACTCTACCACAACATATCTACAATACAACACATTATTACACACTACTCTACCACAACATATCTACAATACAACACATTATTACACACTACTCTACCACAACATATCTACAATACAACACATTATAACACACTACTCTACCACAACATATCTACAATACAATACATTATTACACACTACTCTACCACAACATATACTGCATTATTGCACACTACTCTACCACAACATATCTACAATACAACACATTATTACACACTACTCTACCACAACATATCTACAATACAACACATTATAACACACTACTCTACCACAACATATCTACAATACAACACATTATTACACACTACTCTACCACAACATATCTACAATACAACACATTATAACACACTACTCTACCACAACATATCTACAATACAACACATTATTACACACTACTCTACCACAACATATCTACAATACAATACACTATAACACACTACTCTACCACAACATATCTACAATACAACACATTATAACACACTACTCTACCACAACATATCTACAATACAACACATTATTACACAGTACCACAACATATCTACAATACAACACATTATAACACACTACTCTACCACAACATATCTAAAATACAACACACTATAACACACTACTCTACCACAACATATCTACAATACAACACATTATAAAACACTACTCTACCACAACATATCTACAATACAACACATTATTACACACTACTCTACCACAACATATCTACACTACAACACATTATTACACACTACTCTACCACAACATATCTACAATACAACACATTATTACACACTACTCTACCACAACATATCTACAATACAACACATTATTACACATTATCTACCACAACATATCTACAATACACAACATATCTACATCTACAACACATTATAACACACTACTCTACCACAACATATCTACAATACAACACATTATTACACACTACTCTACCACAACATATCTACAATACAACACATTATTACACACTACTCTACCACAACATATCTACAATACAACACTACATATCTACACATTAACACTACTCTACCACAACATATCTACAATACAACACATTATTACACACTACTCTACCACAACATATCTACAATACAACACATTATAACACACTACTCTACCACAACATATCTACAATACAACACATTAATACACACTACTCTACCACAACATATACTGCATTATTGTACACTACTCTACCACAACATATCTACAATACAACACATTATTACACACTGCTCTACCACAACATATCTACAATACAACACATTATTACACACTACTCTACCACAACATATCTACAATACAATACACTATAACACACTACTCTACCACAACATATCTACAATACAACACATTATTACACACTACCACAACATATCTACAATACAACACATTATTACACACTACTCTACCACAACATATCTACAATACAACACATTAATACACACTACTCTACCACAACATATACTGCATTATTGTACACTACTCTACCACAACATATCTACAATACAACACATTATTACACACTGCTCTACCACAACATATCTACAATACAACACATTATTACAAACTACTCTACCACAACATATCTACAATACAACACATTATTACACAGTACCACAACATATCTACAATACAACACATTAATACACACTACTCTACCACAACATATCTACAATACAACACATTAATACACACTACTCTACCACAACATATCTACAATACAACACATTATTACACACTACTCTACCACAACATATCTACAATACAACACATTATTACACACTGCTCTACCACAACATATCTACAATACAACACATTATTACACACTACTCTACCACAACATATCTACAATACAACACATTAATATACACTACTCTACCACAACATATCTACAATACATTATAACACACTACTCTACCACAACATATCTACAATACAACACATTATTACACACTGCTCTACCACAACATATCTACAATACAACACATTATTATACACTACTCTACCACAACATATCTAAAATACAACACACTATAACACACTACTCTACCACAACATATCTACAATACAACACATTATAAAACACTACTCTACCACAACATATCTACAATACAATACATTATAACACACTACTCTACCACAACATATCTACAATACAACACATTATAACACACTACTCTACCACAACATATACTGCATTATTACATTACTACATATCTACCACAATTATATCTACAATACAACACATTATTACACACTGCTCTACCACAACATATCTACAATACAACACATTATTACACACTACACAACTACCACAACATATCTACAATACAACACATTAATACACACTACTCTACCACAACATATCTACAATACAACACATTATACACACTACTCTACCACAACATATCTACAATACAACACATTATTACACACTACTCTACCACAACATATCTACAATACAACACATTATTACACACTACTCTACCACAACATATCTACAATACAATACATTATTACACACTACTCTACCACAACATATACAATACAAACATTATTACACATTACTACCACAACTCTACCACAACATATCTACCACAACATATACAACACATTATTACACACTACTCTACCACAACATATCTACAATACAACACATTATTACACACTACTCTACCACAACATATCTACAATACATTAACACATTAATACACACTACTCTACCACAACATATCTACAATACAACACATTATTACACACTACTCTACCACAACATAACATATACACACTACTCTACCACAACATATCTACAATACAACACATTATTACACACTACTCTACACAACATACATATCTACAATACAACATACATTATTAACACACTACTCTACCACAACATATCTACAATACAATACATTATTACACACTACTCTACCACAACATATCTACAATACAACACATTATTACACACTACTCTACCACAACATATCTACAATACAACACATTATTACACACTACTCTACCACAACATATCTACACATTATTAACACATTCTAACACAACATATCTACCACAACATATCTACAATACAACACATTATTACACACTACTCTACCACAACATATCTACAATACAATACATTATTACACACTACTCTACCACAACATATCTAATACAACACATTATTACACACTATTACACACATACTCTACAACACATTATTACACATACTTCTACCACAACATATCTACAACACATTATTACACACTACTCTACCACAACATATCTACAATACAACACATTAATACACACTACTCTACCACAACATATCTACAATACAACACATTATCTACACACATTACACTACCACAACATATCTACAATACAATACATTATTACACACTACTCTACCACAACATATCTACAATACAACACATTATTACACACTACTCTACCACAACATATCTACAATACAACACATTATTACACACTACTCTACACAACATATCTACATATACACATTATTACACACTACTCTACCACAACATATCTACCACAACATATCTACAACACATTATTACACACTACTCTACCACAACATATCTACAATACAATACATTATAACACACTACTCTACCACAACATATACTGCATTATTGTACACTACTCTACCACAACATATCTACAATAGAACACATTATTACACACTGCTCTACCACAACATATCTACAATACAACACATTATTACAAACTACTCTACCACAACATATCTACAATACAACACATTATTACACAGTACCACAACATATCTACAATACAACACATTAATACACACTACTCTACCACAACATATCTACAATACAACACACACAACATATCTACCACAAACATTATTACAATACAACACATTATAACATTATACACTACTCTACCACAACATATCTACAATACAACATATTATTACATTACTACTCTACCACAACATATCTACAATACAACACATTATTACACACTACTCTACCACAACATATCATATACATTGCATTATCTACACTACTCTACCACAACATATCTACAATTACATTATTACACACTACTCTACCACAACATATACTGCATTATTACACACTACTCTACCACAACATATCTACAATACATTATTTACACACTACTCTACCACAACATATCTACAATACAACACATTATTACACACTACTCTACCACAACATATCTACAATACAACACATTATTACACACTCTACCACAACATATCTACAATACAATACATTATTACACACTACTCTACCACACATATCTACAATACAACACATTATTACACACTACTCTACCACAACATATCTACAATACAACACATTATTACACACTACTCTACCACAACATATCTACAATACAACACATTATACCACACATACTACTCTACCACAACATATCTACAATACAACACATTATTACACACTACTCTACCACAACATATCTACAATACAACACATTATTACACACTACTCTACCACAACATATCTACACAATACATTATTACACACTACACATACCACAACATATCACACTACTCTACCACAACATATCTACAATTATTATACACACTACTCTACCACAACATATCTACAATACAACACATTATTACACACTACTCTACCACAACATATCTACAATACAACACATTATTACACACTACTCTACCACAACATATCTACAATACAACACATTATTACACACTACTCTACCACAACATATCTACAATACAACACATTATTACACACTACTCTACCACAACATATCTACAATACAACACATTATTACACACTACTCTACCACAACATATCTACAATACAACACATTATACACACTACTCTACCACAACATATCTACAATACAACATTATTATTATCAACAACATATCTACACACACACAACATATCTACAATACATTATTACATTATAACACACTACTCTACCACAACATATCTACAATACAACACATTATTACACACTACTCTACCACAACATATCTACAATACAACACATTATTACACACTACTCTACCACAACATATCTACAATACATTATAAAACACACTACTCTACCACAACATATCTACAATACAACACATTATTACACACTACTCTACCACAACATATCTACATTAATACAACACATTATTACACACTACTCTACCACAACATATCTACATACAACACATTATTACACAGTACCACAACATATCTACAATACAACACATTAATACACACTATCTACCACAACATATCTACACATATACAACACATTATTACACACTACTTACCACAACATATCTACAATACAACACATTATTACACACTACTCTACCACAACATATCTACAATACAACACATTATACACACACTACTCTACCACAACATATCTACAATACAACACATTATTACACACTACTCTACCACAACATATCTACAATACAACACATTATTACACACTACTCTACCACAACATATCTACAACACATTATACAACACATTATTACACACTATCTACAACACATTACAACATATCTACAATACAACACATTATTACACACTACTCTACCACAACATATCTACAATACAACACATTATTACACACTACTCTACCACAACATATCTACAATACAACACATTATAACACACTACTCTACCACAACATATCTACAATACAACACATTAATACACACTACTCTACCACAACATATCTACAATACAACACATTAATACACACTACTCTACCACAACATATCTACAATACAACACATTATTACACACTACTCTACCACAACATATCTACAATACAACAACATTATTACACACTACTCTACCACAACAATCTACAATATTATCTACATACATACAACACATTATTAACATACCACAACATATCTACTACATTATTACACACTACTCTACACAACATATCTACAATACAACACATTATTACACACTACTCTACCACAACATATCTACAATACAACACATTATTACACACTACTCTACCACAACATATCTACAATACAACACATTATTACACACTACTCTACCACAACATATCTACATTATTACACACACATTATTACACACATTATTACTCTACCACAACATATCTACAATACAATTACATTATACACACTATCTACCACAACATATACAACACATTATTACACACTACTCTACCACAACATATCTACAATACAACACATTATTACACACTACTCTACCACAACATATCTACAATACAACACATTATTACACACTACTCTACATATCACAACATATCTACAATATAACACATTATTACACACTACTCTACCACAACATATCTACAATACAACACATTATTACACACTACTCTACCACAACATATCTACAATACAACACATTATTACACACTACTCTACCACAACATATCTACAATACATTATTACTCTATAACACACTATTACACACTCTACCACAACATATCTACAATACAACACATTATTACACACTACTCTACCACAACATATCTACACAATTACACATTATTACACACTACTCTACCACAACATATCTACAATACAACACATTATTACACACTACTCTACCACAACATATCTACAATACAACACATTATTACACATACTACTACTCTAACATATCTACAATACAACATTATTTACACACTACTCTACCACAACATATCTAAAATACAACACATTATAACACACTACTCTACCACAACATATCTACAATACAACACATTATATAACACACTACTCTACCACAACATATCTACAATACAACACATTATTACACACTACTCTACCACAACATATCTACAATACAACACATTATTTATTATTACACACTACTCTACCACAACATATCTACAATACAACACATTATTACACACTATCTACCACAACATATCTACAATACAACACATTATTACACACTACTCTACCACAACATATCTACAATACAACACATTATTACACACTACTCTACCACAACATATCTACAATACAACACATTATTACACACTACTCTACCACAACATATCTACAATACAACACATTACATTATTACACACTACTCTACCACAACATATCTACAATACAACACATTATTACACACTACTCTACCACAACATATCTACATATACAACACATTATTACACACTACTCTACCACAACATATCTACAATACAACACATTATTACACACTACTCTACCACAACATATCTACAATACAACACATTATTACACACTACTCTACCACAACATATCTACAATACAATTACATTATTACACACTACTCTACCACAACATATCTACAATACAACACATTAATACACACTACTCTACCACAACATATCTACAATACAACACATTAATACACACTACTCTACCACAACATATCTACAATACAACACATTATAAAACACTACTCTACCACAACATATCTACAATACAACACATTAATACACACTACTCTACCACAACATATCTACAATACAACACATTATAACACACTACTCTACCACAACATATACTGCATTATTGCACACTACTCTACCACAACATATCTACAATACAACACATTATTACACACTACTCTACCACAACATATCTACAATACAACACATTATAACACACTACTCTACCACATCATATCTATTACACACTACTCTACCACAACATATCTACAATACAACACACTATTACACAATTATTAACATATCTACCACAACATATCTACAACACATTATTACACTACCACAACATATCTACAATACAACACATTATTACACACTACTCTACCACAACATATCTACAATACAACACATTATTACTACTCTACCACACACTACTCTACCACAACATATCTACAATACAACACATTATTACACACTACTCTACCACAACATATCTACAATACAACACATTATTACACACTACTCTACCACAACATATCTACAATACAACACATTATTACACACTACTCTACCACAACATATCTACAATACAACACATTATTACACACTACTCTACCACACATATACATTATACACTACTCTACCACAACATATCTACAATACAACACATTATTACACACTACTCTACCACAACATTATATACACAACATTATTACACACTACTCTACCACAACATACATTATTACACACTACTCTACCACAACATATCTACAATACAACACATTATTACACACACTCTACCACAACATATCTACAATACAACACATTATTACACACTACTCTACCACAACATATCTACAATACAACACATTATTACACACTACTCTACCACAACATATCTACAATACAACACATTATTACACACTACTCTACCACAACATATATACAATACAACACATTATTACACACTACTACACAACATTCACTACATATACAACACATTATTACACACTACTCTACCACAACATATCTACAATACAACACATTATTACACACTACTCTACCACAACATATCTACAATACAACACATTATTACACACTACTCTACCACAACATATCTACAATACAACACATTATTACACACAACATATCTACCACAACATATCTACAATACAACACATTATTACACACTACTCTACCACAACATATCTACAATACATTAACACATTATTACACACTACTCTACAACACAACATATCTACAACATATACAACACATTATTACACACTACTCTACCACAACATATCTGCAATACAATACATTATTACACACTACTCTACCACAACATATCTACAATACAACACATTATTACACACTACTCTACCACAACATATCTACAATACAACACATTATTACACACTACTCTACCACAACATATCTACAATACAACACATTATTACACACTACTCTACCACAACATATCTACAATACAACACATTATTACACACTACTCTACCACAACATATCTACAATACAACACATTATTACACACTACTCTACCACAACATATCTACAATACAACACATTATTACACACTACTCTACCACAACATATCTACAATACAACACATTATTACACACTACTCTACCACAACATATCTACAATACAACACATTATTACACACTACTCTACCACAACATATCTACAATACAACACATTATTACACACTGCTCTACCACAACATATCTACAATACAATACATTATAACACACTACTCTACCACAACATATCTACAATACAACACATTATTACACAGTACCACAACATATCTACAATACAAGACATCATTACACACTACTCTACCACAACCTATCTACAATACAACACATTATTACACAGTACCACAACATATCTACAATACAACACATTATTACAACACATTATTACACACATATCTACCACAACATATCTACAATACAACACATTATTACACACTACTCTACCACAACATATCTACAATACAACATTATTACACACTACTCTACCACAACATATCTACAATACAACACATTATACACACTACTCTACCACAACATATCTACAATACAACACATTATTACACACTACTCTACCACAACATATCTACAATACAACACATTATTACACACTACTCTACCACAACATATCTATTAATACAACACATTATTACACATTACACTCTACCACAACATATCTACAATACAACACATTATTACACACTACTCTACCACAACATATCTACAATACAAACACATTATTACACACTACTCTACCACAACATATCTACAATACAACACATTATTACACACTACTCTACCACAACATATCTACAATACAATACATTATTACACACTACACATTCTACCACAACATATCTACAATACAACACATTATTACACACTACTCTACCACAACATATCTACAATACAACACATTATTACACAGTACCACAACATATCTACAATACAACACATTATTACACACTACTCTACCACAACATATCTACAATACAACACATTATTACACACTACTCTACCACAACATATCTACAATACAACACATTATTACACACTACTCTACCACAACATATCTACAATACAACACATTATTACACACTACTCTACCACAACATATCTACAATACAACACATTATAACACACTACTCTACCACAACATATCTACAATACAACACATTATTACACACTACTCTACCACAACATATCTACAATACAACACATTATTACACACTACTCTACCACAACATATCTACAATACAATACATTATTACACACTACTCTACCACAACATATACTGCATTATTGCACACTACTCTACCACAACATATCTACAATACAACACATTATTACACACTACTCTACCACAACATATCTACAATACAACACATTATAACACACTACTCTACCACAACATATACTGCATTATTGCACACTACTCTACCACAACATATCTACAATACAACACATTATTACACACTACTCTACCACAACATATCTACAATACAACACATTATTACACAACTACTCTACCACAACATTCCTACAATACAACACATTATAACACACTACTCTACCACAACATATCTACAATACAACACATTATTACACACTACTCTACCACAACATATCTACAATACAACACATTATTACACACTACTCTACCACAACATATCTACAATACAACACATTATAACACACTACTCTACCACAACATATCTACAATACAACACATTATTACACACTACTCTACCACAACATATCTACAATACAACACATTATTACACACTACTCTACCACATCATATACTGCATTATTGTACACTACTCTACCACAACATATCTACAATACAACACATTATTACACACTACTCTACCACAACATATACTGCATTATTACACACTACTCTACCACAACATATACTGCATTATTACACACTACTCTACCACAACATATCTACAATACAACACATTATTACACACTACTCTACCACAACATATCTACAATACAACACATTATTACACACTACTCTACCACAACATATCTACAATACAACATTATACAACCACAACATATTATTATTACACACTACTCTACCACAACATATCTACAATACAACACATTATTACACACTACTCTACCACAACATATCTACAATACAACACATTATTACACACTACTCTACCACAACATATCTATAATACAACACATTATACACACTACTCTACCACAACATATCTACCACAACATATACAACACATTATTACACACTACTCTACCACAACATATCTACAATACAACACATTATTACACACTACTCTACCACAACATATCTACAATACAACACATTATTACACACTACTCTACCACAACATATCTACAATACAACACATTATTACACACTACTTACCACAACATACAACATATCTACAATACAACACATTATTACACACTACTCTACCACAACATATCTACAATACAACACATTATTACACACTACTCTACCACAACATATCTACAATACAACACATTATAACACACTACTCTACCACAACATATCTACAATACAACACATTATTACACACTACTCTACCACAACATATCTACAATACAACACATTATTACACACTACTCTACCACAACATATCTACAATACAACACATTATTACACACTACTCTACCACAACATATCTACAATACAACACATTATTACACACTACTCTACCACAACATATCTACAATACAACACATTATTACACACTACTCTACCACAACATATCTACATTATACACACTAACACAACATATTATAACATTATTACTCTACCACAACATATCTACAATACAACACATTATTACACACTACTCTACCACAACATATCTACAATACAACACATTATTACACACTATCTACCACAACATATCTACAATACAACACATTATTAACACACTACTCTACCACAACATATCTACATATACAAACATTATTACACACTACTCTACCACTACATATCTACAATACAACACATTATTACACACTACTCTACCACAACATATCTACAATACAACACATTATTACACACTACTCTACCACAACATATCTACAATACAACACATTATTACACACTACTCTACCACAACATATCTACAACACAACACATTATTACACACTACTCTACCACTACATATCTACAATACATGATTACACACTACTCTACCACAACATATCTACAATACAACACATTATTACACACTACTCTACCACTACATATCTACAATACAACACATTATTACACACTACTCTACCACTACATATCTACAACACATTATTACACACTACTCTACCACAACATATCTACAATACAACACATTATTACACACTACTCTACCACAACATATCTACAATACAACACATTATTACACACTACTCTACCACAACATATCTACAATACAACACATTATTACACACTACTCTACCACAACATATCTACAATACAACACATTATTACACACTACTCTACCACAACATATCTACAATACATTATTACACACTACTCTACCACAACATATCTACAATACAACACATTATTACACACTACTCTACCACAACATATCTACAATACAACACATTATTACACACTACTCTACCACAACATATCTACAATACAACACATTATAACACACTACTCTACCACAACATATCTACAATACAATACATTATTACACACTACTCTACCACAACATATCTACAATACAACACATTATTACACACTACTCTACCACAACATATCTACAATACAACACATTATTACACACTACTCTACCACAACATATCTACAATACAACACATTAATACACACTACTCTACCACAACATATCTACAATACAACACATTATAACACACTACTCTACCACAACATATCTACAATACAACACATTATTACACACTACTCTACCACAACATATCTACAATACAACACATTATTACACACTACTCTACCACAACATATCTACAATACAACACATTATTACACAGTACCACAACATATCTACAATACAACACATTATAACACACTACTCTACCACAACATATCTACAATACAAGACATTATAACACACTACTCTGCCACAAGATATCTACAATACAACACATTATAACACACTACAACATACAATACAAACATTATCTACACCATACAAGACATTATAACACACTACTCTACCACAACATATCTACAATACAACACATTATTACACACTACTCTACCACAACATATACTGCATTATTACACACTACTCTACCACAACATATACTGCATTATTACACACTACTCTACCACAACATATCTACAATACAACACATTATTACACACTGCTCTACCACAACATATCTACAATACAACACATTATTACACACTACTCTACCACAACATATCTACAATACAACACATTATTACACACTACTCTACCACAACATATCTACAATACAACACATTATTACACACTGCTCTACCACAACATATCTACAATACAACACATTATTACACACTACTCTACCACAACATATCTACAATACAACACATTATTACACACTACTCTACCACAACATATCTACAATACAACACATTATTACACACTACTCTACCACAACATATCTACAATACAACACATTATTACACACTGCTCTACCACAACATATCTACAATACAACACATTATTACACACTGCTCTACCACAACATATCTACAATACAATACATTATTACACACTACTCTACCACAACATATCTACAATACAACACATTATTACACACTACTCTACCACAACATATCTACAACACAACACATTATAACACACTACTCTACCACAACATATCTACAATACAACACATTATTACACACTACTCTACCACAACATATCTACAATACAACACATTATTACACACACACAACATATCTACACAACATATCTACAATACAACACATTATTACACTCTACCACAACATATCTACAATACAACACATTAATACACACTACTCTACCACAACATATCTACAATACAACACATTATTACACACTACTCTACCACAACATATCTACAATACAACACATTATTACACACTACTCTACCACAACATATCTACAATACAACACATTATTACACACTACTCTACCACAACATATCTACAATACAACACATTATTACACACTACTCTACCACAACATATCATACATCTACAATACATTATAACACACTACTCTACCACAACATATCTACAATACAACACATTATAACACACTACTCTACCACAACATATCTACAATACAATACATTATAACACACTACTCTACCACAACATATCTACAATACAACACATTATTACACACTACTCTACCACAACATATCTACAATACAACACATTATAACACACTACTCTACCACAACATATCTACAATACAATACATTATAACACACTACTCTACCACAACATATCTACAATACAACACATTATAACACACTACTCTACCACAACATATCTACAATACAACACATTATTACACACTACTCTACCACAACATATCTACAATACAATACATTATAACACACTACTCTACCACAACATATCTACAATACAACACATTATAACACACTACTCTACCACAACATATCTACAATACAACACATTATTACACACTACTCTACCACAACATATCTACAATACAACACATTATTACACACTACTCTACCACAACATATCTACAATACAACACATCATTACACACTACTCTACCACAACATATCTACAATACAACACATTATTACACAGTACCACAACATATCTACAATACAACACATTATTACACTGTACCACAACATATCTACAATACAACACATTATAACACACTACTCTACCACAACATATCTACAATACAAGACATTATAACACACTACTCTGCCACAAGATATCTACAATACAACACATTATAACACACTACTCTACGACAACATATCTACAATACAACACATTATTACACACTACTCTACCACAACATATCTACAATACAACACATTATTACACACTACTCTACCACATCATATACTGCATTATTGTACACTACTCTACCACAACATATCTACAATACAACACATTATTACACACTACTCTACCACAACATATACTGCATTATTACACACTACTCTACCACAACATATCTACAATACAACACATTATTACACACTGCTCTACCACAACATATCTACAATACAACACATTATTATACACTACTCTACCACAACATATCTACAATACATTATAACACACTACTCTACCACAACATATCTACAATACAACACATTATTACACACTGCTCTACCACAACATATCTACAATACAATACATTATAACACACTACTCTACCACAACATATCTACAATACAACACATTAATACACACTACTCTACCACAACATATCTACAATACAACACATTATTACACACTACTCTACCACAACATATCTACAATACAACACATTATAACACACTACTCTACCACAACATATCTACAATACAACACATTATTACACACTACTCTACCACAACATATCTACAATACAACACATTATATACACTACTCTACCACAACATATCTACAATACATTATAACACACTACTCTACCACAACATATCTACAATACAACACATTATTACACACTGCTCTACCACAACATATCTACATTATACAATACAACATATTATACACACTACTCTACCACAACATATCTACAATACAACACATTAATACACACTACTCTACCACAACATATCTACAATACAACACATTATAACACACTACTCTACCACAACATATCTACAATACAACACATTATAACACACTACTCTACCACAACATATCTACAATACAACACATTATAACACACTACTCTACCACAACATATCTACAATACAACACATTATAACACACTACTCTACCACAACATATCTACAATACAACACATTATTACACAGTACCACAACATATCTACAATACAACACATTATTACACACTACTCTACCACAACATATCTACAATACAATACTTCAATATAACAATATTACAATGTACACATGTGTGGAGTGTGTGTGTTAGCATGTGTGTGTGCATATGTGTGTGCCTGTGTGTGTGACTCTTCACAGTCTGGGTCTGAGTTGTCTGTAATGTACAGGTTGTAGTGATGGTTCACCAGACAAGGTGTGTGTATTTGAGGGGAGCAGGGGACCTGGCCAGGTGAGGTGTATATGTGTGTGTGTGTGCGTGTGTGTTAGGCAGGGGACCTGGTGAGATGTGTGTGTTTGAGTAGCAGGGGGAGTTATTTCTGAAACAGGCCACTGTGAGAAGCGGAGCAGCGTAGCGTAGCATGTTTCCTGGTCCGCAGCGCTCCACTTCCCCTCCACACCACCCTGTAATTAGGCCACGATTTGAACTCGCTTAGTTCCTCCCTGAGCGGGGTCACCAGGTCACCAAACTATTATAAATCGAGCAAGGGGTGTTTGATGTGAATGTGAGTGCCTGTGTGTGTGTGCCTGTGCGTGTGTGGGTGAGGTGGCTTCTGATTGGCCAAGAGCAGGTCGTTAAATATAGTTTCACAGAGTTCAATAGGTGTTACTGCTCCGGATGTGTGATTGTGTCCATGGATATGAAGGATAATTAATGTGGACTGATGTCTGTGTTTGGGGTAACAACAGAGACAGGTGTGAATCTGCCTACTCTTTTCCCTCGGCTTTGACTTCCACGCCAACTGCAGTCTCTACACGAAACAAAACAGACATAAATTGGACTCAATCCCACCTCCTCCTGGTTCTGTGTGTACAAATGTTTCTCTCCCCCTCTTTTTTTCATTTTTTGGTGACATCCCCCTTTTCTCTTACCCTCTCCACAGAAATAATTTCAAAAACAAACAGAACACAATAACAGAGCGCATGTGAAAGAACTGGCACAGCCCAGTCAGGCAGGCAGAGAGGGAGGAAAAGAGGGCTTCACATCTCTGTCTATTTTTGCCTTTTTCTGCAGCCAGACCCACAGGCTTTTCCACATATCTGCCACAATGTATACCGCCAGACTGTGACACCAGACTCCCACACTAACTACGACTTTGACCTGCCCTTCAGAGGGGTGGCCTCCACTACCACTAGAGCTGCTGGAGGGAGGGGGAGGGAGGGAGGGAGGGGGAAGGGAAGAGAGAGAGAGTGAGAGAGAGGAAGGAGATCGAAAGAAAAAAGATCAAATAAAAGAGAGATTAAACAACACTGTAGAGACATATGTTGTCCCTGGTTCACTACCTCTCCTTTCTTATTCTCCAGTTGGACCTTAAGGTTGCAACTGTAAAAGAGCAGTAAGAGAGTACGGTAGTAAGACAGTAGAGCTATAAGACAGTAGAGCTATAAGAGAGTAGAGCTATAAGACAGTAGAGCTATAAGACAGTAGAGGTGTAAGACAGTATAGCTATAAGACAGTAGAGCTGTAGGACAGTAGGGCTGTAAGACAGTAGGGCAGTAAGACAGTAGGGCTGTAAGACAGTAGGGCAGTAAGACAGTGGGGCTGTAAGACAGTAAGACAGTAGAGCTATAATACAGTAGAGCTGTAAGACAGTAGGGCTGTAAGACAGTAGGGCCATAAGATAGTAGAGCAGTAAGACAGTAGAGATGCAAGACAGTAGGGCTGTAAGACAGTAGGGTTGTAAGACAGTAAAGCTATAAGAGAGTAGAGCTATAAGACAGTAGAGCTATAAGACAGTAGAGCTATAAGAGAGTAGAGCTATAAGACAGTAGAGCTATAAGAAAGTAGAGCTGTAAGACAGTAGAGCTATAAAACAGTAGGGCTTTAAGAGAGTAGAGCCATAAGACAGTAGAGATATAAGAGAGTAGAGCTATAAGACAGTAGAGCTATAAGAAAGTAGAGCTGTAAGACAGTAGGGCTGTAAGACAGTAGAGCAGTAAGACAGTAGGGCTGAATGACAGTAGGGCTAAAAGACAGTAGTGCTGTAAGACAGTAGGGCTAAAAGACAGTAGGGCTGTTAGACAGTGGGGCTGTAAGACAGTAGAGCTGTAAGACAGTAGGGCTGTAAGACAGTAGAGCTAAAAGACAGTAGGGCTGTAAGACAGTAGGGCTAAAAGACAGTAGGGCTGTAAGACAGTAGGGCTATAAGACAGTATAGCTGTAAGACAGTAGGGCTAAAAGACAGTAGGGCTGTAAGACAGCAGGGCTATAAGACAGTATAGCTGTAAGACGGTAGGGCTGTAAGACAGTAGAGCAGTAAGATACAAGAGTTGTTAGACAGTAGGGATGTAAGACAGTAAAGCTATAATACAGTAGAGCTATAAGACAGTTGGGCTGTAAGACAAAAGGTCTGTAAGACAGTATAGCTGTAAGACAGTAGAACACAGTAGAGCTGTAAGACAGTATAGCTGTAAGACAGTAAAGCTATAGGACAGCAGAGCTGTAAGACAGTAGGAATGTAAGACAGGAAAGCTATGAGACAGTAGAGCAGTAAGACAGTAGAACTGTAAGACAGTAGAGCAGTATGACAGTAGAGCAGTATGACAGTAGGGATTTAAGACACTAGAGCTGAAAGAGACAACAGCAGAAGACAGTAGAGCTGTAAGACAGTAGAGCTATAAGACAGTAGGGCTGTAACACAGTAGAGCAGTAAGACAGTAGGGCTGTAAGACAGAAGAGCAGTAAGACAATAGAGCACAGTAGCGCTGTAAGACAGTAGAGCTGTAAGACAGTAGGGCTGTAAGACAGTTGAACTGTAAGACAGTAGGGCTGTAAGACAGTAGAGCAGCAAGTCAGTAGAGCTGTTAAAAATTAGAGGTGTAAGACATTAGAGCTGTAACACAGAACAGCGGTAAGACAGTAGAGCCATAAGACAGTAGAGATGTAAAACAGTAGAGCAGCAAGACAGTAGAGCTGTTAGACAGTAGAGCACAGTAGAGCTGTAAGACAGTAGAGCTGTAAAAAAGTCGGGCTCTGAAACAGTAGAGCTGTAAGACAGTGGGGCTGTAAAACAGCAGAGCTGTAAGACAGTAGGGCTGTAAGACAGTAGGGTTGTAAGACAGTAGAGCTATAAGAGAGTAGAGCTATAAGACAGTAGAGCTATAAGAGAGTAGAGCTATAAGACAGTAGAGCTATAAGACAGTAGAGCTATAAGACAGTAGAGGTGTAATAAAGTAGAGCTATAAGATAGTAGAGCTGTGAGACAGTAGAGCTATAAGATAGTAGAGCTATAAGACAGTAGGGCAGTAAGACAGTAGGGCTGTAAGACAGTAGGGCCATAAGATAGTAGAGCAGTAAGACAGTAGGGCAGTAAGACAGTAGGGCTGTAAGACAGTAGAGCAGTAAGACAGTAGAGCTATAATACAGTATAGCTGTAAGACAGTAGGGCTGTAAGACAGTAGGGCTGTAAGACAGTAGGGCTGAAAGACAGTAGAGCAGTAAGACAGTAGGGCTGTAAGACAGTAGAGCTGTAAGACAGTAGGGCTGTAAAACAGCAGAGCTGTAAGACAGTAGGGCTGTAGGACAGTAGAGCAGTAGGAGAGTAGGGATGTAAGACAGTAGGGTTGAATGACAGTAGTGCTGTAAGACAGTAGAGCTGTAAGGCGGTAGGGCTGTAAGACAGTAGAGCTAAAAGACAGTAGGGCTGTAAGACAGTAGAGCAGTAAGATACAAGAGTTGTTAGACAGTAGGGATGTAAGACAGTAAAGCTATAATACAGTAGAGCTATAAGACAGTTGGGCTGTAAGACAATAGGTCTGTAAGACAGTATAGCTGTAAGACAGTTGAGCACAGTAGAGCTGTAAGACAGTAGAGCACAGTAGAGCTGTAAGACAGTAGGGCTGTAAGACAGTAGACACAGTAGAGCTGTTAGACATTAGAAATGTAAGACAGTAGGGTTGTAAGAAAGTAGAGCTGAAAGGAAGTAGAGCTGAAAGACAGTAGAGCACAGTGATACTGTAAGACAGTTGAGCTGTAAGACAGTAGAGATATGAGACAGTAGGGCTGTAAAACACAAGAGCTGAAAGACAGAAGGGCTCTAAGACAGTAGAGCTGTAAGACAGAAGGGCAGTAAGACAGTAGAGCAGTAAGACAGTAGAGCACAGTAGAGCTGTAAGATACTAGAGCTATAAGACAGTAGAGCACAATAAAGCTGTAAGACAGTTGGGCTGTAAGACAGTAGAGCAAAGTAGAGCTGTAAGACAGTAGAGCTGTAAGATATTAGAGCACAGTAGAGCTGTAATACAGTAGAGCTGTAATTCAGTAGAGCAGTAAGACAGTAGAGCACAGTGGAGCTGTAAGACAGTAGAGCTATAAGACAGTAGAGCTGTAAGACAGTAGAGCACAGTAGAGCTGTAAGATACTAGAGCTGTAAGACAGTAGAGCACAATAAAGCTGTAAGACAGTTGGGCTGTAAGACAGTAGGGCTGTAAGACAGTCGGGCTGTAAGACAGTCGGGCTGTAAGACAGTAGAGCAAAGTAGAGTTGTAAGACAGTGGAGCTGTAAGATATTATCTCACAGTAGAGCTGTAAGACAGTAGAGCTAAAAGACAGTAGAGCTGTAAGACAGTAGAGCACAGTAGAGCAGTAAGACAGTAGAGCTAAAGTACAGTATAGCTGTAAGACAGTAGGGCTGTAAGACAGTAGGGCTGTAAGACAGTAGAGCAGTTAGACAGTAGAGTTGTAAGACAGTAGGGCTGTAAAACAGCAGAGCTGTAAGCCAGTAGAGCTGTACGCCAGTAGGGCTGGAAGACAGTAGAGCTAAAAGATAGTAGGGCTATGAGACAGTCGGGCTATAAGACAGTAGAGCTGTAAGACAGTAGAGCTATAAGACAGTAGAGCTGTAAGACAGTAGGGCTGTAAGACAGTAGAGCTAAAAGACAGTAGAGCTGTAAGACAGTAGAGCTGTAAGACAGTTACTGTCTTACAGCTCTACTGTGCTCTAATATCTTACAGCTCTTACAGTTGGGCTGTAAGACAATAGGTCTGTAATACAGTAGAGCACAGTAGAGCTGTAAGACATTGGAGCTGTAATACAGTAGAGCACAGTAGGACTGTAAGACAGTAGATCAGAAAGACATTAGAGCACAGTAGAGCTGTTAGACAGTAGAGCTGTATGACAGTAGGGCTGTAAGACAGTGGAGCAGTAAGACAGTAGGGCTGTTAGACAGTAGAGCAGGAAGACAGTAGAGCAGAAAGACAGTAGAGCAGGAAGACAGTAGGGCTAGAAGACAGTGGAGCTGTAAGACAGTAGAGCAGGAAGACAGTTGGGCTGTAAGACAGTAGAGCAGGAAGACAGTAGGGCTGTAAGACAGTAGAGCAGGAAGACAGTAGGGCTAGAAGACAGTGGAGCTGTAAGACGGTAGAGCAGGAAGACAGTGGAGCTGTAAGACAGTAGGGCTGCTGTAAGATATTATCTCACAGTAGAGCTGTAAGACAGTAGAGCTAAAAGACAGTAGAGCTGTAAGACATTAGAGCACAGTAGAGCAGTAAGACAGTAGAGCTAAAGTACAGTATAGCTGTAAGACAGTAGGGCTGTAAGACAGTAGGGCTGTAAGACAGTAGAGCAGTTAGACAGTAGAGATGTAAGACAGTAGGGCTGTAAGACAGTGGAGCAGTAAGACAGTAGGGCTGTTAGACAGTAGAGCAGGAAGACAGTAGAGCAGAAAGACAGTAGAGCAGGAAGACAGTAGGGCTAGAAGACAGTGGAGCTGTAAGACAGTAGAGCAGGAAGACAGTTGGGCTGTAAGACAGTAGAGCAGGAAGACAGTAGGGCTGTAAGACAGTAGAGCAGGAAGACAGTAGGGCTAGAAGACAGTGGAGCTGTAAGACGGTAGAGCAGGAAGACAGTGGAGCTGTAAGACAGTAGGGCTGTAAGATATTATCTCACAGTAGAGCTGTAAGACAGTAGAGCTAAAAGACAGTAGAGCTGTAAGACAGTAGAGCACAGTAGAGCAGTAAGACAGTAGAGCTAAAGTACAGTATAGCTGTAAGACAGTAGGGCTGTAAGACAGTAGGGCTGTAAGACAGTAGAGCAGTTAGACAGTAGAGATGTAAGACAGTAGGGCTGTCAAACAGCAGAGCTGTAAGCCAGTAGAGCTGTAAGACAGTAGGGCTGGAAGACAGTAGAGCTAAAAGATAGTAGGGCTATGAGACAGTCGGGCTATAAGACAGTAGAGCTGTAAGACAGTAGAGCTATAAGACAGTAGAGCTGTAAGACAGTAGGGCTGTAAGACAGTAGAGCTAAAAGACAGTAGAGCTGTAAGACAGTAGAGCTGTAAGACAGTTACTGTCTTACAGCTCTACTGTGCTCTAATATCTTACAGCTCTTACAGTTGGGCTGTAAGACAATAGGTCTGTAAGACAGTATAGCTGTAAGTCAGTAGAGCACAGTAGAGCTGTAAGACAGTAGAGCACAGTAGAGCTGTAAGACAGCAGGGCTGTAAGACAGTAGAGCTGTAAGACAGATGGGCAGTAAGACAGTAGAGCACAGTAGAGCTGTAAGATATTGGAGCTGTAATACAGTAGAGCACAGTAGGACTGTAAGACAGTAGATCAGAAAGGCATTAGAGCACAGTAGAGCTGTTAGACAGTAGAGCTGTATGACAGTAGGGCTGTAAGACAGTAGGGCTGTAAGACAGTAGGGCTGTAAGACAGTAGAGCAGGAAGACAGTAGAGCAGAAAGACAGTAGAGCAGGAAGACAGTAGGGCTAGAAGACAGTGGAGCTGTAAGACAGTAGAGCAGGAAGACAGTTGGGCTGTAAGACAGTAGAGCAGGAAGACAGTAGGGCTGTAAGACAGTAGAGCAGGAAGACAGTAGGGCTAGAAGACAGTGGAACTGTAAGACGGTAGAGCAGGAAGACAGTGGAGCTGTAAGACAGTAGGGCTGTAATAGGAGGTCTGAGCTGACTGGTCCAAGCAGACTAGGCATCATGAAGGGTCAGAGTTTACTGTATAGCCATGAGCGGTCAGGGGTTAATTAGCCATGCATCACTGCGCTGCAGCACACTCGAGAGAGAGGTCTCCATGACTCACTGAACAATAACTGTGCTGCTTAGAAACAACATCATCAAGCCATTCACTTTTTCACTCAAATACATTTTTAATGCTTCTGTTACATATTAGAATGACGTTATAGTATTGTATTGTCTAATTGTTGTTGTATTGTGTTGTCTGATAACACTTTGTGGATGCCTCATTCATGACGCTGACTGCCTGAAATGATTTGTCCTAAAACATCAAACAACAAAACATATCATAACCTCAAGTTATCATGTTGAATATATACAAAACATAGTAACAACTCTTTGTCAAAACTTTGTTTTTTAATGTTTTCCCTGTTGTATCTTTTGTTGAAGTCTTTATTTTTTCCAAAGCTGGGTTTCAACAACAAACCACAGAAACCCTGTTATGTCTAACCCAGACTACCAAGAACTCATCTCTCTATTTTATCTTCCCCTCCTCTATCATTCTGTTCTCTTTTCTCTCAACTAGGTTTTCTCCTCTTTTAAGTGACACACTAAATGGAACAATTTGTGTCATATCGTGTTGTGTGGTCAGATAGTGCTGTCTGTAACGCTGAAAACTCAACAGAGAGAGAGAGAGAGAGAGAGACAGACCGAGAAAGAAACGGAGAGAAAGAGCTGTCACTCTGAATCTGTTTATTCCGAGGGAGCTCTACCGTCGTCTCTCTGGCCTGAAGCCATACACACCGCAGCGCAGAATGCGTCGGTGTGCAGACAGAGGGCCGCTACCTCCACGGTGTCCTTGAAGACTCCAGGTAAAAGACGAGGAGGAAGAGGGAAGAAGGGAGATGGAGAGAAGGAGGGGAGGACAGGGGGAGCTGGGAGTTGTAGCCACTAGAGCGATCAGATGGTTTAATGAACCCTCCTTTAAACTGTCACTCAAACCAACTTGGTCCTCACACACCAGCCTGCCTGACACCACCAAGAGGCCTGCACACACACACACACACACACACACACACACACACACACACACACACACACACACACACACACACACACACACACACACACACACACACACACACACACACACACACACACACACACACACACCAGCCATTTCCCTCTCTGATTAGCTGTGAGAACTTGAAGATCGACAGAAGGTATTTTACCCAATGCAACAACCAGTTCATGATTTAAATGTTCATATTCATGTGTCCAGATTTCTCTATCAAGGCTTATGTTAAATGTAAATGATTTGCTTATTTTGACATTTTGTGAACGCACCGACTCAGAGCTTCAAAATGGTAAATCATACACTGTAGTTGGAGGAAACATTGGGAAGTTACAGTATATCACAAAAGTGAGTACACCCCTCACATTTTTGTCAATATTTGAGTATATCTTTTCATGTGACAACACTGAAGAAATGACACTTTGCTACAATGTAAAGTAGTGAGTGTACAGCTTGTATAACAGTGTACATTTGCTGTCCCCTCAAAATAACTCAACACACAGCCATTAATGTCTAAACCGCTGGCAACAAAAGTGAGTACACCCCGAAGTGAAAATGTCCAAATTGGGCCCGTTTAGCTATTTTCCCTCCCCGGTGTCATGTGACTCGTTAGTTTTACAAGGTCTCAGGTGTGAATGGGGAGCAGGTGTGTTAAATTTGGTGTCATCGCTCTCACACTCCCTCATACTGACTGGTCACTGGAAGTTCAACATGGCACCTCATGGCAAAGAACTCTCTGAGGATCTGAAAAAAAGAATTGTTGCTCTTCATAAAGATGGCCTGCGCTATAAGAAGATTGCCAAGACCCTGAAACTGAGCTGCAGCACGGTGGCCAAGACCATACAGTGGTTTAACTGGACAGGTTCCACTCAGAACAGGCCTCGCCATGGTCGACCAAAGAAGTTGAGTGCATGTGCTCAGCGTCATATCCAGAGGTTGTCTTTGGGAAATAGGCGTATGAGTGCTGCCAGCATTGCTGCAGAGTTTGAAGGGGTGGGGGGGTCAGCCTGTCAGTGCTCAGACCATACGCCGTACACTGCATCAAATTGGTCTGCATGGCTGTCGTCCCAGAAGGTAGCCTCTTCTAAAGATGATGCACAAGAAAGCCCGCAAACAGTTTGCTGAAGACAAGCAGACTAAGGACATGGATTACTGGAACCATGTCCTGGATAAACTTATTTGGTTCAGATGGTGTCAAGCGTGTGTGGCGGCAAACAGGTGAGGAGTACAAAGACAAGTGTGTCTTGCCTACAATCAAGCACGGTGGTGGGAGTGTCATGGTCTGGGGCTGCATGAGTGCTGCCGGCACTGGGGAGCTACAGTTCATTGAGGGAACCATGAATGCCAACATGTACTGTGACATACTGAAGCAGAGCATGATCCCCTCCCTTCGGAGACTGGGCCGCAGGGCAGTATTCCAACATGATAACGACCCCAAACACACCTCCAAGACGACCACTGCCTTGCTAAAGAAGCTGAGAGTAAAGGTGATGGACTGGCCAAGCATGTCTCCAGACCTAAACCCTATTGAGCATCTGTGGGGCATCCTCAAATGGAAGGTGGAGGAGTGCAAGGTCTCTAACATCCACCAGCTCCGTGATGTCGTCATGGAGGAGTGGAAGAGGACTCCAGTGGCAACCTGTGAAGCTCTGGTGAACTCCATGCCCAAGAGGGTTAAGGCAGTGCTGGAAAATGATGGTGGCCACACGAAATATTGACACTTTTTGGGCCCAATTTGGACATATTCACTTAGAGGTGTAATCACTTTTGTTGCCAGCGGTTTAGACATTAATGGCTGTGTGTTGAGTTATTTTGAGGGGACAACACATTTACACTGTTATACAAGCTGTACACTCACTACTTTACATTGTAGCAAAGTGTCATTTCTTCAGTGTTGTCACATGAAAAAATATACTCAAATATTGACAAAAATGTGAGGGGTGTACTCACTTTTGTGATATACTGTATGCTGCTTTAAAATATGATACACTTGTTATCCCTTTTAAGAGACAAGTAGGAGAAAATACAATTTGAAAGATTTTGATGAGATTTTCACACTTCCTACAGAGATCTTCTTTGTTCACACCCATTCGGCATCTCTCACACCATAAGCCTTAGCCCCTCCTGCCCACACATGTAAACACGTGAGTCAGCATGGCATTGGCCTCCAAAAACCCTCTCTACTTAAACGGAGCTAAATTCAGGTCAGCAATGTTTTAAAAAATCTGCGCAAGTAAAATGATCTATCTATTCTGACCAGGGAAGCCCCCATTCTATTATAGACTACCCCATTATCTCAGCCATTCATGTCTAGCCAGGAAGAAACCTTTCATTCTCCCTGAATAGCTCAGTGCTTTCTCTTTGGTTAAACTAGGCTAATAGTACACTGTTTTTGTCAGTTATGGATCCAATACAAGTTTGTAATTAAGGCACATCAAAGTTGACATGTTCAAGAAGGCATTTCAGCAAAAAAATACAATAATATACGTATATCAACTCAGAAAAAAAGAAACTTCCTCTCACTGTCAACTGCGTTTATTTTCAGCAAACTTAATTAACATGTGCAAATATTTGTATGAACATAAGATTCAACAAACTGAGACATAAACTGAACAAATTCCACAGGACATGTGACTAACAGAAATAGATTGTGTCCCTCAACAAAAGGAGCGTCAAAATCAAAAGTCACAGTCAGTACCTGGTGTGGCCACCAGCTGCATTAAGTACTGCAGTGCATCTCCTCCTCATGGATTGCACCAGATTTGCCAGTTCTTGCTGTGAGATGTTACCCCACTCTTCCACCAAGGCACCTGCAAGTTCCATGACATTTCTGGGGGGGAATGGCCCTAGCCCTCATCCGATCCAACAGGTTCGAGATGTGCTCAATGGGATTGAGATCCGGGCTCTTCGCTGGCCATGGCAGAACATTGACATTCCTGTCTTGCATGAAATCACACAGAACGAGCAGTATGGCTGGTGGCATTGCCACGCTGGAGGGTCATGTCAGGATGAGCCTGCAGGAAGGGTATCACATGAGGGAGGGGGATGTCTTCTCTGTAACGCACAGCGTTGAGATTGCCTGCAATGACGAGTCGGATAGGACATCTACTTTGTGCATGACACAAGTCTTTTTTCCAATAATTGTTTACAGACAAATTATTTCCGTTATAACTCACTGTATCACAATTTCAGAGGGTCAGAAGCATACATACACTGAGTTGACTGTGCCTTTAAACAGCTTGGAAAATTCCAGAAAATGGCTTTAGAAGCTTTTGATAGGCTAATTGACATCATTTGAGTCAATTGGAGGTGTACCTGTGGATGTATTTCAAGGCCTACCTTCAAATTCAGTGCCTCTTTGCTTGACATCATGAGAAAATCTAAAGAAATCAGCCAAGACCTCAGAAAAAAAATTGTAGACCTCCACAAGTCAGGTTCATCCTTGGGAGCAATTCCCAATCGCATGAAGGTACCAGGTTCATCTGTACAAACAATAGTACACAAATATAAACACCATGGGACCACACATCCGTCATACCGCTCAGGAAGGAGACGCATTCTGTCTCCTAGAGATGAATATACTTTGGTGCGAAAGGTGCAAATCAATCCCAGAACAACAGCAAATGACCTTGTGAAGATGCTGGAGGAAACCTACATCGACATAACCTGAAAGGTCGCTCAGCAAGGAAGCTTGGTCGCAAATGGGTCTTCCAAATGGACAATGACCCCAAACATACTTTAAAAAGTTGTGGCAAAATGGCTTAAGGACAACAAAGTCAAGGTATTGGATTGGCCATCACAAAGCCCTGACCTCAATCCTATAGAAAATGTGTGGGCAGAACTGAAAAAGCGTGTGCGAGCAAGGAGGCCTACAAAACCTGACTCAGTTACACCAGCTCTGTCAGGAGGAATGGGCATCACCACATATCACACCTCCTCCACCGTGAAGCATGGTACCACACATGCGGAGATCATCCGTTCACCTACTCTGCATCTCACAAAAACACCAGTCTCAATGTCAACAGTGAAGAGGCGACTCCGGGATGCTGGCCTTCCAGGCAGAATTGCAAAGAAAATGCCATATCTCAGACTGGTGAATAAAAAGAAAATATTCAGATGGGCAAAAGAACACAGACACTAGAGAGAGGCACTTTACCTAGGCCAGCATCCCAGAGTCAACTCTTCACTGTTGACGTTGAGACTGGTGTTTTGCTGGTACTATTTAATGAAGCTGCCAGTTGAGGACTTGTGAGGCGTCTGTATCTCAGACTGGACTCTAATGTACTTGTCCTCTTACTCAGTTGTGCACTGGGGCCTCCCACTCCTCTTTCTATTCTGGTTAGAACCAGTTTGCGCTGTTCTGTGAAGCGAGTAGTACCCAGCATTGTACGAGATCTTCAGTTTCTTGGCAATGTCGTGCATGGCATAGCCTTCATTTCTTTGAACAGGAATAGACTGATGAGTTTCAGAAGAAAGTTATTTTGAATGGTAGTTTATATATATCTATACAGTTGAAGTTGGAAGTTTACATACACCTTGGCCAAATACATTTAAACTCAGTTTTTCACAATTACTGACATTTAATCCTAGTAAAAAATTCCCTGTTTTAGGTCTCTCATGATGCCATCTATTTTGTGAAGTGCACCAGTCCCTCCTGCAGCGAAGCACCCCCACAACATGATGCTGCCACCCCCGTGCTTCACGGTTGGGATGGTGTTCTTCGACTTGCAAGACTCCCCGTTTTTCCTCCAAACATAACGATGGTCATTATGGCCAAACAGTTCTATTTTTGTATCATCAGACCAGAGGACATTTCTCCAAAAAGTACGACAAAAAGTCTTTGTCCCCATGTGCAGTTGCAAACCGTAGTCTGGCTTTTTTTATGGCGGTTTTGGAGCAGTGGCTTCTTCCTTGCTGAGAGGCCTTTCAGGTTATGTCGATATAGGACTCGTTTAACTGTGGTTATAGATACTTTTGTACCTGTTTCCTCCAGCATCTTCACAAGGTCCTTTGCTGTTGTTCTGGGATTAATTTGCACTTTTCGCACCAAAGTACCTCCATCTCTAGGAGACAGAACGCGTCTCCTTCCTGAGCGGTATGACGGCTGCGCGGTCCCATGGTGTTTATACTTGCGTACTATTGTTTGTACAGATGAACGTGGTACCTTCAGGTGTTTGGAAATGTCTCCCAAGGATGAACCAGACTTGTGGAGGTCTACAATATTTTTTATGAGGTCTTGGCTGATTTCTTATGATTTTCCCATGATGTCAAGCAAAGAGGCACTGAGTTTGAAGATAGGCCTTGAAATACATCCACAGAAACACCGCCAATTGACTGAAATGTTGTCAATTAGCCTATCAGAAGCTTCTAAAGCCATTACATTATTTTCTGGAATATTCCAAGCTGTTTAAAGGCACAGTCAACTTGGTGTATGTAAACTTCTGACCCACTGAAATTGTGATGCAGTGAGTTATAAGTGAAATAATCTGTCTGTAAACAATTGTTGGAAAAATTACTTGTGTCATGCATAAAGTAGATGTCCTAACCGACTTGCCAAAACTATAATTTGTTCACAAGAAATTTGTGGAGTGGTTGAAAAACAAGTTTTAATGACTCCAACCTAAGTGTATGTAAACTTTCGATTTTAACTGTATGTAAATAAGATATTTCTGTATTTTATTTTCAACAAATTAGCAAAATTGTCAAAAGCATGTTTCCACTTTGCCATTATCTGGTATAGTGTGTAGATGGGTGAGATTTAATAAATATAAATACTTTCTGAACGCACTGATATACAGTATATATATATATATATATATATATATATATATATATATATATATATATATAATATTTTTTTAAACGGCCTTACTGTGAAGTAGAAACTAGCGTCAAACGCCTCAGATCCTGTTACATACCGTATTATGTTGTGTGGTGACTTTGTACAATTGTACTTTTGTACTTTGTACAACATTCTGCCTGAGAGAACAGACATCTGTCTACCTGCCAAGTAATCATGGCTTTGTAAATAGCGTTATCTTCTGTGTGACATCATCTTTGAAGGTTGAGGTGATGAAGAATTTCCACATCCCTCTCTACCTCTCTCTCTCTCTCCCCCTCTCTATTTCCATCTCCTCCTCCTACCCCTCTCCTCCTCTCAATCCCTCCGTCTCAGTAGGGTTAATGGAGGCCTAGAGTGTGATCCGTCCCTGTCTCATTTCTCCTGCCGTCTGTTAGCTGCTTGACTAAATGTTAATCTAATTGTTGCCACGATGCCTCTGATGACAAGCTGACATCACAGACAAATTTGATTTGATTCTCCGCAGAGAGAAAGAGGAGCGTATGCCGCTGTGCCCGCACCGCGCCATGCTGTATCATGCCACGTCGTACCGCACCGCCCTCTGACAAAGGAAAGGATGTGGCGCTATACACAGAGTTGATGGAGATTAATGGAGCTGTGGGGGGAAATATAGTCTACTACTAAAGTTTTACAACTGGAGCGGACAGACATACTGTACAGTGCTAAGCAGCAGGCGAATGAAGTTGCTAAAGTAAAGTATAGGAGAAAAGAATACATGAAATACTGTAGTATAAAGCATACAGTATACTGTATGTTTACATAAAAAGTGCAATTCAAAAGCGTATGTAAGCACTCACCTGAATAGATCTTTAAACATATATATTTAAAAAAATAGCCTATAGACTGTGTGTGTGCGCATGTGTGTGTGCTTGTAATTAACGTGGGTTTACTTGTGTGCATTGGGCATATCCTTGTTTACCGAGCATGCTGTTCCTAATTACAGGGGCATTAAATGAATAGTCACTTAATTGATTCCATTTGGCTCTAAAAAGATAAATCAACTATTGGGATTCTTCACACTTCCAGTAAGTAATGCTGTATAAAGACAACAACCTTAAGTGAAGAAATGGATCATTTGGTCATTTACCCTCCTAAAATGTATTTTTAAGCTGCGAGGGACTGCCCTGGTATGTACAGGATGTTGTGCGGGTGTGTCTGTGTCCTGGCCTGTGTCGTCTCTTAGGTTAAAGCTAATGGACAGGCTCAAGTCCCTGCAGCAGGTTGACAATATTTCAATCTGCTCTGTAATTAATAATTCATTTCATGCTCTGTCTCTGACCTCAGAACAAGCACAGGACTCTCCTGGCTATATAGAGAGGTCCGCTGAGTTGAGCTTCCTTACACCTTGCTCTGCCCCAATCAGGTGGGCTTTGGTTTCTTCTGTGGGGGAGAGAGATGGATAGAGAGAGAAAAAGAGAGAGACAGAGACAGAGAGCTGGAGTGACGAAGGCTTCAAGGTTATAGACCTCTATAGATGCCACAGGAAACAGACTAGAACGTTCTGTGTTAGACTTTGACTGTCCCCTACAGATGGTTTATAGACGTTCCACTTACGACCAACAAACTGATCCACTAACTATTGTCAACAATGGTTGTACTCGATAGTTTGTTGATAGTTTGAGTGTCTGTGGAACATCGGTATGAGTCCAAGTGTGTGGACAAACTTCTAGTGTAGTAGCGATGAAGGCTCCATGATCATGATATAGTCACAGACAAACAGACGTAGTTAGGCAGGGGTTTGAAACAGGGACTAACTGGGGCAGAGATACGTTAGGTCCCCAGTCAGGTGACGGGCTCTGCACTGTAACAGAAAACTGTCATTTGTAGGGTCATTTAGGGTATTAATAACAGTAAAATACTCTGAAATGTTTTACTGTAGCATACTGTAAATTATGGTGAATTGTGTGAAAATGTTGTGGCCGGGAAGGAATTGCTGTATTTCGACCCCACAGAGTAGAGTACCGTACCGTATCTTTGGCATGCCAAAAACATTTTGACCACTAGTGGGTGCATGGTATTGTTGTTTCTGCCTTATTAACATATTTTGAGTTGTGCCTTGTAAGAGGCTATATTTAGAGTAAGAATGCTGTACCAATTTAACTCCGAAGTGGTTATAGTGCCCCATCAATTGAAAATGAATAGGGGACAGATTGTGAAGGTCTCCAGAATTGCAAGTCATATAAAACACAACATGTTCATTAATATGCTGTAATGTGTAAACACTTTACCTACACTGTAAAAACTGTAACTTGTTACAAGTTAAGTTTTTTTACAGTGTGGGTACAGTGTGGGTACAGTGTAGGTAAAGAAAGCGCTTCTTTACAGTAATGTACTGTTACATTTCTTTGGAATTTATGGTAACATAATGAAGTGTAGCAGACAACCTGCTTGCGCCAATCCCTTGTAATTACAGTAAAATACTGTGAAATACAAACCCCTCCCATTCATCCATTCATTCCAATTATGGTAGCATAATTATTTTTTACAGTATAGTACAGTACATTTTACAGTATTGTACTGTTTGTCATTTCACAGTAATTTCTTTGATTCCATATTTACATTACAGTAGGTGTACTGTAAAATGCCACTGAGCTACCTGTAAGTTATTGCATATTCATGGTAACCCCTTTAAAGTGTTGGCTGACAGAGAGGATGCTGGTCCTGATTGTCGTGGAAACATCATTCATGAGGTTATTTACAGCTGTCTCTCTCTCTCTCTCTCTCTCAAACTATTTCTCACCCCCTTCCCCTGCCTGTTGTTGTTCCCCTTTAGCTTGAATTCTCCCTCTTTTCCTCTCTCTCCCTCTCCCCCCTCTGTCTTGTTCCCCTACACCTGTGTAACCTGTTGACCTGAGTAAACCTGGAGAGGTAGTCCCGGTTCAAGTCGGTCTCTCTGTGTGTGTGTGTGGGTGTGTGTGTGTGCGTCTGTCTGTGTGTGTGTGTGTGTGTGTGTGTGTGTGGTCTGTTTGGCCGTTTCGAGTTCCTTAGACCCCCCCAGGAGAGGAAAGGGCCCCCAATGTAATCATTCCTCCCTTTTTTGATTGACTACTTTATATGATGTTTGTGCGTGTGTGTTGGTCTGTGTGTGTGTGCCGAGACAGATTTCTTTGCAATACAAATGAGGATTGAGTTCCACAACAGGAAAACACTTCCATCAGACCACCTCAACTCCCTCCATTGCAGGGAAAGCCTCTGGGAGCTCGGGAACATTTCACAAGTTTTGATGGGAATACAGAAATGTGGAGAGAGTGGGAGAGAGAGAGACTATTTCTGTACTAAACATATTTGAAAAAACTGAACCTAAGGCCAGGTTTCAATTTAATCGCGCTTGTAAACAATGCAGCTTTTAAAGGCAATGTTACTTTGTTAGTGTTAATCACAATTAAGACCAAATCAACTGGGGTGGCAGGTAGCCTAGTGGTTACAGCGTTTGGCCAGTAACCGAAAGATTGCTAGATTGCTAAATTGAATCCCTGAGCTAACAAGGTAAAGATCTGTCGTTCTGCCCCTGCCCCTACGCTGTCATTGTAAATAAGAATTTGTTCTTAACTGACTTGCCTAGTTAAATAAAGGTTTAAAAGAAGAAGAAAAAAGACACCGTATCAACCGTGAGAGTGTACATCTTCATGCACTGAATAATTTGTATGGATGGGTGCTCTATCTACTGGTTTCAGTTTCTATCTACTGGTTTCAGTTTTTATATATTGGTTTCAGTTTCTATCTACTGGTTTCAGGTTCAATCTACTGGCTTCAGTTTCTATCTACTGGCTTCAGTTTCTATCTACTGGCTTCAGTTTCTATCTACTGGCTTCATTTTCTATCAACTGGCTTCAGGTTCTATCTACTGGTTTCAGTTTCTATCTACTGGTTTCGGGTTGTATCTACTGGCTTCAGTTTCTATCTACTGGCTTCAGTTTCTATCTACTGGCTTCATTTTCTATCAACTGGCTTCAGGTTCTATGTACTGGTTTCAGGTTCTATCTACTGGTTTCAGTTTCTATCTACTGGTTTCAGTTTCTATCTACTGGTTTCAGGTTCAATCTACTGGCTTCAGTTTCTATCTACTGGCTTCAGTTTCTATCTACTGGCTTCAGTTTCTATCTACTGGCTTCATTTCCTATCAACTGGCTTCAGGTTCTATCTACTGGTTTCAGTTTCTATCTACTGGTTTCGGGTTCTATCTACTGGCTTCAGTTCATATCTACTGTTTTCAGTTTCTATCTACTGGATTCAGTTTCTATCTACTGTTTTCAGGTTCTATCTACTGGTTTCAGGTTCTATCTACTGACTTCAGTTTCTATCTATTGGTTTCAGTTTCTATCTACTGGCTTCAGTTTCTATCTACTGGCTTCAGTTTCTATCTACTGGCTTCAGTTTTTATATATTGGCTTCAGTGTCTATCTAATGGCTTCAGTTTCTATTTACTGGCTTCAGTTTCTATCTACTGGTTTCAGTTTCTATCTTTTGGCTTCAGGTTCTATGTACTGGTTTCAGTTCCTATCGACTGGTTTCAGTTTCTATCTACTGGTTTCAGTTTCTATCTACTAACTTCAGTTTCTATCTACTGGTTTCAGTTTCTATCTACTAACTTCAGTTTCTATCTACTGGCTTCAGTTTCTATCTACTGGCTTCAGTTTCTATCTACTGGCTTCAGTTTCTATCTACTGGTTTCAGTTTCTATCTACTGGCTTCAGTTTCTATCTACTGGCTTCAGTTTCTATCTACTGGTTTCAGTTCCTATCTACTGATTTCAGGTTCTATCTACTGGCCTCAGTGTATATGTACTGACTTCAGTTTACATCTACTCACAGAGACAGAGATGTGAGATGAAGTCATCTAACAGGCTCTATAAAGGATCTGTCCACTACAGTCAGTTTCTACCAGATTATATCTGTTCTTACTGCCTATTTATCCAGATATTTACCCTGCCACCCACCTCCTCCACCTCAGACACACACACACACACACACACACACACACACACACACACACACACACACACACACATTATAATTCGATCTGAGAGCAGGGATCTGTTGCAGTGACGTCTGTAAAAAGAGAACATCTCTACCTTGTGTCCTCATATCGTGTCTGTCAACACAACTACCAGGGCGGGCTCTGTGTGTGTGTGTGTGTGTGTGTATGTGTGTGTGTGTGTGTGTGTGTGTGAGCTGCCAGATCAGGGACATGCAGAAGGGGTGAGGGGCCGCATCTCGACGCTGATGTCCTGTTCGGTCTTGTCAGACCCCGCTGGACATCTCAGTGTGTGTGCGATGTCGTCCAGGCCACAGCTAGCCCTCTGGTCAAGATTCTGTAGCAATCAGTCGACACACTGCCCTGTAGCTGGAGCCATGACCCTGCCATAACCTCTCACACACGCACGCACGCACGCACGTACACACACACACACACACACACACACACACACACACACACACACACACACACACACACACACACACACACACACACACACACACACACACACACACACACACACACCAGCCAGGTCACTCGCGTTCCAAGACAATATTTAATTTGTCCAGGTCCTCAGGAAGTTGGAAGATGCCTTCAAAAGCGGCCAATAGGGGTAACGGTGAGTGCTATTACCATCAAGTAGGATTGTGGCTTGTTAGGTCATTGTGGATGGGAATGGAGGATTGGTGTAAACCGCAAGCTCCGGTTCAGCAGGTCTTGTGTTCAACCCCAGTGCAGGCACTCGTTTACATTTGATCTGTTTTAAATCACAAACCTTAAACAATGCCTGAACTTAACCGTCAAGTTGTTTCTGTTGTAACACTATCCCAACCCTTAACCATTTGGAATTAATACCCCCCTCCCCCTGGACAAATGTCGAATACTAAAGACAAACTATGAAATCTTGTTGTACACACACAGATTCTGAGCTTTTGTCATTCTCTGGTGGTCCTAAGTTTGTTTAGGTCACATCTCTCCTAAGTGCTCTACATGTCCTCTATATCAGCAGCTGGTGTGTGTGTGCGTGTGTGTGTGTGTGTGTGTGTGTGTGTGTGTGTGTGTGTGAGAGGGGGGTGCGGTCATGTAAATGCCCATTAAGCCTGTGCTCCTACTCTTAAAGACAGCGTAATTACTTTTTATTTATTGACATGTTAATTGATGCGGTGTGGTAATTGATCGTTGTGTCTGTAGTGGTGTTAGTTTGTGCTGACTCTATCAAGACATGTTCTACCTGTTAGAATCCACTGGCTGGCAGCACACACACACACACACACACACACACACACACACACACACACACACACACACACACACACACACACACACACACACGTAACATTCTCACACACATCAGCTGCTGATCTATCCATCTATCTATCTATCTATCTATCTATCTATCTATCTATCTATCTATCTATCTATCTATCTATCTATCTATCTATCTATCTATCTATCTATCTATCTATCTATCTATCTATCTATCTATCTATCTATCTATCTATCTATCTATCTATCTATCCTCCTTCCTCATCCTTTATAGAGTACTATTCTGCTATACCATAGTTCTTCTTCCCCTCTCTCTCATCCCTCTCTTCCTCCCTCCTAGGACCTGATGCCAACCATGTTGGCTGTGCCAGGCAGGTGATGATGATGCCAAGCCAGAATGACACTGTTTCCCTTACACACACACACACGCACACGTACACGCACACACACACACGTGTGTGTCTCTCCCTACGGACCCTCTTAATTAGACTCCACCCGTCCCCTGCGGTCGCCGTGGCAGCAGAGACAAAGGGAGGCTCACACATTTGGACGTGCTTATGTGTGCCCATCTCCCCTCTGTCTAGGGCCTATCTTTAGCAGATGCTCACAACCATCCCCATCTCTTTCACTGAGCAGCGTTATCATTAAAGTGTCATTGAGAAGTGACACCACTTCATTTCAGCAGCTTTCAGTGGGCCAAAGAGGAGATGCTGGTGAAAGACAGTAGAGGAGAGAGGAGGAAAGGAAGAGATATAACGGGGAAAAGACAGGTATGAATTTCCTGGCACACCGCATTCAACATTTTACCAAACTAAGCAGCTGCATTGGGATGGCCTGCATTGGATGATGAGTGGAACGAGGCCAGTTGATAGATACACATACACACATACAAGCACACACTCACTCTCCCTCCCTCTCTCTTTATTGAATCTGTCCTCTGATGGCGTCTCTGGTCTGTGTCAGTAATGAATCCAGTTTTTTTTCGAGACGTCAGGTGAGAACCAGCACTTCCTCTGTCTCCCCTAAAATACCACTGACTCTCACACTGTCTGGGTTGGTGTTTCTGAGAGAGACAGAGACAGGCAGCCATACAGACAGATAGAGTTAGAGACAAATAACATCTCATTTTATTGGTGGCGTACACATATTTCGCAGATGTTATTGCAGGCACAGCGAAGTGCTTGTTTCGAGCGCCAACAGTGTAGTAATACCTAACAATACACACAAATCCTCCCCAAAAATGTAAGAAAGAAAATAAGAAATATCAGAACTAGCAATGTCAGAGTCGGGAATATAAATATACAGGACATTCAGAAAGTATTCAGACCCCTTGACTTTTTCCACATTTTGTTACGTTACAGCCGTATTCTAAAATGTACATTTAAAAAAAAAAATCCCTCATCAATTTACACACAATACCCCATATTGACAAAGCAAAAACAGGTTTTTCAACATTTTTTGCCCATTTACATAAGTATTCAGACCCTTTACTCAGTACTTTGTTGAAGCACCTTTGGCAGCAATTACAGCCTCGAGATTTCTTGTATCACGTTACAAGCTTGGCACACATGTATTTGGAGAGTTTTTCCCATTCTTCTTTGCAGATCCTCTCAAGCTCTGTCAGGTTGGATGGTGAGCGTCACTGCACAACTATTTTCAGGTCTCTCCAGAGATGTTCGATCGGGTTCAAGTCCGGGCTCTGGCTGGGCCATTCAAGGACATTTAGAGACTTGTCCCAAAGCCACTCCTGCGTTGTCTTGGCTGTGTGTTTAAGGTTGTTGTCCTGTTGGAAGCTGACCCTTCGCCCCAGTCTGAGGTCCTGAGTGCCCTGGAGCAGGATTTCATCAAGGAGATCCTTGATGAAATCCTGCTCCAGGGCAGGATCTATACGTACTTTGCTCCGTTCATCTTTCCCTCGATCCTGACTAGTCTCCCAGTCCTCCAGAGGTGACGCTTGGCAATCAGGCCAGAGAGTTCGATCTTGGTTTCGCCAGAACAGAGAATCTTGTTTCTCATGGTCAGAGTCTTTTAGGTGCCTTTTGGCAAATTCCAAG